>NC_056746.1:569591961-569631961 GCF_019279795.1 Protopterus annectens
GGGGTTTTATTGTGTCCCGCCAACCTGTTTGGTATGTGTCTCTACACCAGCCCACTATATTCACTGCTAGCCTGTTGTCGGACATTGTGTACCTTGACCACCGCACAGCTGCATCTATTGCACTACCCATGGGTGGCACTGCATTGCACGTGTGGGACTGCATTCATACAGCCATGACTAGACCGTTCTGTATGGCACTGGGGCACATCCTCATGAACGTGCTTCACGCACACATTGATGGCCTCCATGCCTTTCCTGGCACCCTTGTTGGGCTTCTGTGTGCCACGGCACACCACATACACTTGCTGCCCACCTGTCGTACCATTGCATGGGTGGTTGGGGTGGTACAGAGGGCAACACATCAGACGTTGTCCTCACATTGCCCTTCAGCACCATTCCACGTTCTGGTGTTGGCAACGTACACATCCACCTGCACATCATACCCTGTGTCTCAGGATGTTAGGCTATATAACTCCTGGACAGGACACACAGTGGTGCAAGCATATCATAGTACCTACTACATGTCAGGTACATATGGAATTACACAGTCCTCAGTCATGGGTCCCCTCATGTTCACTATTTGCTTACTTACACAACATGCTGTCACAGAGTACTGTCCATGCCTATATATCCCACATCTACATACCTGGCGCCATTATAGCTCCACCAGCTCATACCGATAACGACCATATGGGTGTCAGTGTGGCAGATACATCGTGTGGGTGTCATGGCATCAGGATGCATGACACATGGTGCATGCACATCACCTTTGCATAGCAACATTCACCCACTGACTATCACATGGATACTGGCCCCGTACATGCATATCACATTGTATATGGTTGCTGTACACACAAATGCCCCACACGGTCCTGTGGTTACCGTATTCCACTGTGGCATGGATATACTTATGCAGGGCCACACCTATCTGTACTGTGTGTGATGCTGGTGCATAGGTAGCCATTGTACCTGTGGCATACACACATCTACACACGGTCGAGGGTACAATACCACATTTATGGTGTACCTTCCACAACGGATACAACTTTACATGGCACAGCATTGTCATGCCACGATGTGTACCAGGCTTGGACAGTTTACATATGTGGCTGACAGGCGGAAAACACATCTGTACACATCTGCATACCACATACACAGGGGTGTCTTCTGCTCTGACATGGACCATGTCCTCCGCATTACTGATGCATATACTCCTCATACATGACAATTGCATTGGGCAGTGTGAACGGACTGCTCATGTATATGTGCACACATGCCACACTGCATGGGCTGGGCTTCTGTGTTACTTCCGCAGACACAACACACACCATGCTGTGGAACATAGGTCCTGTGCACATCCCACAGGGACACACAGTGGCACTGTTCATGTGATAGCTCCCTTGCTGTTTGAGTGACATGTAGTCATGGTACCACCACAGCAGCAGTACTGTGTAAATGTGCAGTTGACACCCACCTCTGCTGTTCACAGGACACTACCATGGGGGGGTGACACTACTGTGTACACTGCACATGTGTTTACACATGGACCTGCCAGACTTCATTGTTGCCCACAATGCCCCTGCTACAGACCGTTTGGGCATGGTTACTTGGTGTTCCTTCCATTTCGGATGGCTATGATGCTACTACTCTGTCCCATACCTACAGGCCAAATGTATCCTGTTACTGTACATACCAATAGGCAATACCTCCATTATGCATGATATGCCTGTGATACTGTGTATAATGTCTGTCATATCCACCATGACAGATTTACATTACACATAGTTGACATAGTATCCCCTACTGCAAGGCATACATGCACGTCGGGTGCACATTACGTATGACATCGACGGTATATGCCCATACACATGTGTGCTGTGACAGTATACATACATGTCCTATCCCCTGCTATGGCACTTCCTTGTTGGACATCCCCTGCAAGCATCGGCGTGTGGTCTGGCATTGATCTCTCTTATGCCCCCCTGTGGCAGCCCTTGTGGTGTCTCGGCTGTGTACATAATGTCCCACTGCTGTGCACACGGTGTCCACAGTCATTGGTATGCTCAGGAGGATAGCACTACATAACCACCTTTCACCACTCTCTGCATTATGGACAAGTATCATTACTTACAAACACCATTCCCATACAGTACAGCTTCATACACATCATGCATTACACACGCGTACATATCGTGGTTCTACATACCTTGTCGGTGTTTTTCCGCTTTTCATTCCGTATCGGTATTCCTATTTATTACTCTTCGGGTTGTACACTGCTGGTTCGGTATGAGCATACGGTTTGAATATCCTGGGAGTCATCCTTATATCCGTCGATACCTGCAACATGTGGGTTCATCCCACCAATTGCTGTTCCTCAGTGTGTAATTGTGCATATCACCTGTGCATCTACTCCATTCGGACATTACGCGTTGTAACTGGGGTATGGTTGGATTCCTCACCTGGGCGTTGGCTATTTGCCCTACCTTCGTGGAGATGGTCTGTATTGTGTTTTGTCATGTGTAACTGCAGCCGCTATGTGTGGCGAGAGGTACAAATCGCAGTGGTGTTAGCCGTGGATTGTGTGTGTTGGGTATGGTATTAGGTTCGACATGTGGGTGTCCCTGTCCTGACGGCGTCTGTTGATGGCGTTTTGCATTCGGATGTGTAACATAGCTGTTGTATTCCTTTAAACAACGCATGCATGTATGCATCCGCTGTTGATTGTGTTTCCCACGCGAGATGTTGCGGTTATGCAGATGTCATTGACTGCCTGTATGTTTGTGCTGCTATTATGGCGTGTATCCCTTTAATATGTACAATGGGGGATATCGGAGGTTGTAGGTGACGGATACGGGTTGTGGGCCTTGCATCTCTACATACACGGTATGGTTGTCTGTGTGCTCCATCCCTGCCTGGGGAGTTGACAGTTAATTGTCTGTTGGTCTGGGAGTGTAGGTTGTGTTGTTGTCATGTGGTGTTGGTTTCGCCTGCGTGTGTGCTTCATGCATGTATTCCTCTGTCACATCTGTGGTATATCGGCGGTTGTTTGTACGTGACGACTATCCCTTGTCATTCTGTCCTGGATATTTACAGTCATTGTGGTCGTGTTCTTGGGATGGCCTGTTTGCCAGTGGTTGCCACCTATTCAGGTGGGGATTGCTTGTTTGACACTTGTAGAACACACAGCAGTATTTACGGGCCGATACGTGGCCACGGTCAGTACCGAGGTAGCACATACGTATTTCCGCGGTACATACCTATTGCTGTGTGACTTTGCCGACGTATCATTTTGCAATTAGAATATCGGTGTCATACATACGGTCGTGATTAGTACATACGTCCTTTCCATTTCCTGTGGGGTATATCCCTGTGCTACATTCTGGGACATTGTCACTTTGCATCGTTATACGTCGCCACACGCCTAGCCAGGGTGGGGCACTCACTACTACTTTGGGACTACTGGTGTACATATGCCTGTGGCTACTGTACTGTATGCCTACACATATTATTCCACTCTGCCTCTAACATGGCACCAACATACACATATTACAGAGACACACACATTACACTCACACAGCGACACACACGGTACCCTCACCGCACACATACACATACTACGGCACTCACGGGGACGGTTGCACACAGTGCCTGCGTGGGCCGCATCACCGGCGGCGGTGTCTACCTCCCCCCTCATATCCTCATCGTATTACCCGCGTATGTACTGTTACTGTACTGTGGCCTGGCGATCATTCCGACTCGCGGTTATGCATTTCAGTATGTTGCCCTTTCCATGGTTGGCGGTATCCTCTTCTGTTAAACCTCCCAGATGCTCAGGTTGTCATTTCACTATGTATACTATGTACAGATCTCGCATGTTACATCTCTGTCACCTTACATCCCTCTGATTCCCTGTCTTACCTGTAGTACTTATATGTATATGTGTACATATATTTCTATATATGTAATTATATCTATCTACATATATGTATATGCACATATATACATGTTTATATGTATACACCTTGCGGCGAACGTGGCAGCATACAGCAATGCCGTCTGCTGTAGGACCCTCATACAGTTCAGGTGTTGGCGTTCCATACTCCGCTGGCTGTTGGGTGTACAGTGTTTGGGGGCTGCCTACGTTGGAGTCACACATGGGGCCACCCATACAGTACACTTTACGGGTGGTCATGTTTATGTGCCGTCAATTTCACTGTGTGTGCAGGTTGGGAGGTGTCAGTCCATGGGGCCTACGCTGTCAGAGTATGTGCTATACGTTCCCTCTTTGCCAGGGCATAGGCATATTGGGTACACCTCCGTCTGCCTACTGGGGCTGGCACAGTGTGTTCATGGTCCTGAGCCCTCTGTGCCTGGACTGGCCTTGGCAGTTGTGGTGGGCTTTGTGGCCCTTCACCATTATGTCCCTGCAGCAGCTGCTTCCGCAGGATCATATTATGTAGCATGGCACATACTATGAATATGTGGGCACATGTGCCTGGAGAGTACTGCAGGGCTCCACCGGATGTATCCAAGCACCGGAACCGTGATTTCAGCATCCCAAACACACGCTCTATGATTATTCTGGTTTGTGCGTGTGCCTCATTATGGCGTTCTTGCATGTGTGTGTGCATTTCTGATGGGGGTCATCATCCACGGCTCCAGTGCATAGCCAGCATCCCCCACAAGGTGGCCTTGTGGGATGTCCCCCCTGGCTAATACCTGGTACAGCTGTGAGGCATGCCAGATATGGGAGTCGTGGAAGCTTCCAGGGCTGCCAGCACACACATCCATGATAATGCCCTGCGCATTGCACATGACCTGGCAATTGATGGAGGGGAATCCCTTGCAGTTTATGTAGCGTCTACCCTGCTCCCCAGGTGGTGACTTGATTTGTATGTGCTGCATAGTCTATCGCACCCAGTACCTCCGGGTATTGTGCCACACGGTGGAAGTGGCGCACATTGCTAGCCAACTCCTCCTGAGATCTGGGGAAGTGTATATGCTCATGGCATGTGGTAACATGGCATCCAGAAACTGGTGTAGTACCCTGGATGCTGATGCCTGTGAGATGCCCATTATATCCCCAGTTGGCCTTTGAAAGGTACCTGTGGCCATTATTCGCAAGCTTACACATACCTTTGTATCCACTGGGATGGGCTCCCCTCTGTTGTTTTTTGTTCTCAGGCATGGCCGGCACAGCTCCACTATTTGCTGTAACGTGTCCCTATCCACCCTGTAACGCTCTACTATCTCCAGGTCTTGTAGCCCCTGGTAGGTTACCCTTGGTCTGAACACTCTCCTTCTCCTTTGAGGCCTACGGTAGTTGACGGCACCCTCCTCCGCAACACCGTCTGTCTCTAACACATGCTGATGGATCACGGCCACGGCAGCACCCAACATGTACATTTTAAAAGTTCCCCGTGTGTTTACACCTATGGTGCGGCGTTTGGGAATACATGGCTGTGTGTTGTGTGCATTCACACTTTATACTGTTGTGCTGTACACCCGGTGATGTCATAGGGTGTGTCTGTGCGGCCATATCTGGGGATTATCTTCTGTGTTTTACCGTTGGCACTGCAACGCTGTTGCCTTTGGTGTTGCATTACCCTTGCCTGCAATGGATTAGCTTTCGACCTTCCCTTACTGTTTCTGCACGTTGCACCTGCTATTTCCTGGCATGCATCCTGCAGAGCCCTGTCATGTGTAGTTTCTGGGACATGGCATATCGTGCGTTTTGTGTGCCACCGCCGTTATGTTGCCTGTCTGCTTGGCTCTGCTGTGTCAGGTCTTCACTCTTTGCAATCTGCTACCTCCCCTAATTTCTTTGCATTCATATACCTCCCCTATCCCGTTTTGCAGGTTTCTGCATGCAGAGTTGTCAGCCGTCACGATTGGCCTTCGTGGGTTGATTAGTGTTGATTGCTCATTACTACTCCAATTACACTGCTTCTGCATTTCCTCATATTCTCAACATCACCTTCCTGTTTCCGATGTTATTTGCGGGGCAAGCGTCACATGACTGGGTTAAGGGAACATAGTCATCCTCGTGCACATGCACCTCTGCGCGCATTGTGTGCTCTCAGCTCAACTATTTCCTCACATGCTGGTCCTGCGGCTGTGATGTGCAATGTACAGCCCAGGTTTGCTGAGCTCCAATGTGCTTCCTCCTACAGTGGCACACCCCTCTGCAGGTGACATGTATTCCCTCTGGGCCACTCCTCTGTGTATTACCGCTGCGCCGTTTGGTACAGCCTTACGCCGGCGGGGGTTTTGCGATACAGTATTATCTGCCTCATTTGCATGGCATTGACTACTAATTCATAGTTACCACGCCGAACACTGCCGCGAGTCCTTGGCAACCCTTGCACCGTGGTTGTGGCTTTCCATGCATACCATGGTGTATTGTGGCTGTGAAGCTGATGTGTATTACGCTGCTGTTTTATAACATTGTCATATTATTTCATTGTTTTGCACCTTCCGCAGACATGTCCTGGGGTTCTGCTGTAAGTTTCTGTGGACATACCATTTATGTTATTATTTACATGTTGTGCATGTTTTCTTTTGACATTCTCTGTGTCTTTCGCCATTGGCATATGGCAACAGTGTGATACCTGACGCTGATAGCCTTCCGTTACTCCTATGTTATGTTTGGGAAAATGTAAACCGTTTTTTTTTGGTTTACATTGCCGTGGCCTTATGCTATGCCTGCGCCACTTCGTGGATCGCTATATGCCTTCATTTGCATGGTGCAACATCGCACATGGGGTGTTTAGCATACCTACGCCGGAGGCGGCGCAAATCCGGCGCACGCCGGTAGTGCACGTGGGATTGGATCATACCTGAATCACTCGGCGGCCATATTTGACGTTGTAATGCCTACGCTATGCGTGCGCCTGGCGCAAGGTTCATGAATCCCGGGGGTGGTCTATATGTTCAGGTGGGGTCATTGCAAGACCAGATCCAGGAGGACTGCAAGAATTCTTTTAGTGCTGTTTTAAAGCTGTGGATGTTGTCTATTTTGCATAGTTGGAAAGGAAGGTTGTTCCAGGCAGAGGTGACAGAATGGCTGTAAAGTGTCTTACTAATGGATTGGTTGGGTTTTGTGATATGCAGCAAGAGTTGGTCAGAGCTACATATGTCAGGCTTAGGGATACAGAGGGAGATAATATTTGTCAGAGATGGACAGGCTAGGGGTTGGTGAAGGATGGAGTGGATCAGGTGGAGCTGTGGCAGGAGTTGGTGTTGAAGTTCAAGCCAGTAAAGTTTTTTTAGGTAAGGCAGTGGTGTGTTCAGTATGGGAGGTTACTGGCGAATTGAGCTATTTTATTGTAGGTGAGTTCGAGTTTGGAAATCAGATTCTTTTGTAGGTGGGTAAATACTGGGCCAGCATAAATTAGGGTGGGAAGTAGGTAGGCTTGAGCTAGGCACTGTTTAGCTTCAGGAGTTAGGAATTTTTTGTTTCTGTGCAGTAGTCAAAGTTTTTGATATGTCTTTTTTATACAGTTATTGATATGGACGTCAAATTTTAGTTCATCGTCTATGTAAACCACAAGGAGTTTAGCATGTGATTCCACTTTGATGGAAGTGTTGTTTAGAGAGGAGATGGAGAAGGTATGTTTTAGATGTTGGAGAGTTTTGGGCAAGAAGAGTAGGAGTTTAGTTTTGTTAGGGTTAAGTAGGAGTTGGTTAGCAGTGAGCCATTTTTTGACAGAGTGCAGAGATTCTTGAGTGATGGTGAGTAGGTGAGGAAGAGTGTCATAAGTGGAGATAATAGTAGAGTCATCAGCATATTGAATCAGGGTAGAGTGCGGGCAATAGTGGTAGAGATTGTTTGTAAAGATATTGAATAAGAGGGGCCCCAGGGTGGAGCCTTGGGGAACCCCCCATTTGAATAGGGAGAAAAGGAGAGGAGGCCGAGAGCCATTTAACAGACTGGAGTAGGTCAGATATGTAAGTAAAGAACCAGCCTAGTGTGGAGTTAGAGAGGTTTAGGGAAGCTAGTTTGGAGAGGAGTTTATGAGATACAGTATCAAAGGCTTTAGAGGAACAGGCAGAAGACTAATTTGTTATTATCGACAGATGAATAAATAAAATGAGTAAAAGATAATAGAGCTGTAGAGGTGCCATGCTTGGGTTGGAAACCATGTTGTGTGGGGGTGAGGAGGTTCTCTTGGATGAGGTAAGACATGAACTGTTTGTGTATGCACTTTTCAAAAATTTTAGATGGGGGATAGAATTGCAACTGGCTTGAAATTTGGTCTCAGAGACAAGTATGGATATTTTTGTAATACATCAGTTAATAAAATTTAGTGGCTTAGAATTATGGATTCAGCTGGAATACGTACATTTTCCAATAAAAATATTAAAGGCAAAAGGCAATCATATCTACATTGCCATAGCTAACAATGGGTTCCGAACTTTTGTGGGGAGCACAAGTAATGCACACACCCAAATAAAGTGGGAGACAGAAAGGAAGATGCAGGTTATGGATGAAGAAGAGGGACACACAAGATTGATGTTGGAATATGAAAATCTGAGGGAAAGTCAGAGGGGCATTGGCAAATTTATTTGCTGAGAATAGGCCCAATTTTCTTTCTTTTTTTTTTTTTAAGAATAGAAGGAAAGGTAAACCAAAGGAAAGAGGAGGAGGACATCACAGCAGTTCTATCCATTGAACAAATATCACAATACAAGACACACAAAGGTTGGAAAAAATGGTAAGGACAGGTAAGCTACATAGATGACGCACTGCACAACTCAAGCAATGGAAAATTGACACACAGGTTGGGGATGCATACCAGCCATGGTGAAATGCAGAAAAATATATCTAAATATGGACTATCACATTATGACATGTCTCAAACAGTTGTGGCAGTCATATCTGGATTCGTTTGACCAATGGTAGATGCATGTTCTATGGCAATAAAGGAGGATCAAAGTACACATTACATAAATATACACATATCCAATTAGTTCATTGGCATTGCAGGTATAAGCCAAGCAACATCACAAATGACCAAATGCAGGTCTAACAGTGGTAGACAACTCCACCAGAGGACAGAACCAAACCTTCAACCATGCATGTGGAAGGCAACCAACCAAACACTGTGCCAAACAAAAGTACTGCAGAAGAGCAAAAAGCCTGCTACATACACAAGTAAGGTGTCCACAACCCAAATGAACATGTAATGGAATGAGTATATGTTACACACATATCCCATGTCAAAGGCAACACAGGAGTAGATATGTATGTATGTCTGTCAGTGGCATAAATGGAATGTACATGAAAGCTAGGTAGATACACATACTCACATGCATACATGCACCAGTGAATTGTAATAATATACTCAAAAATGAAACAGTGTGCCATAATAAATATAGCAAGTTGTGCACATGGATGTGAAAAAGCTATTATGGGTAACAGGCAAGTATAATGAGAATAAGGACATATTGCAAGCATTTGCCAGCAACTTGTGTGCACATTTCCTGCATTGTAAAATGGCCATATGTTTGGCACATGTTCACTGTGTCAAATTAATACATGGCAATGGTCTGTAGTTGCAACAAAGGCAAACATATATGTAAAAATATAACAGCAAAATATGAAGATGGGAGGGAGGTGGACAACCTGGGCCACATCAGGGTAAAGCAGGACAAAGTAAGTTGACACACTGCAAATACAAGTGTACAGCACATATGGTACTGTGGAAGCCAAACAGAAATACATTTAACAAAAAGGAAAATGTATGTCAAATGGCCATATTAATTGCTGATGCCACAGAAATGGACGTGTATAACACACACATACATAATAATGTGCAATTATATTACATCAACATGCATAGGTAAGCAAGCTAAAAATTACAAGCACATGCACATTACTGCCATGCATATGTCAAATAATGAAAATCAGGTGTATGTCAACCTCCCTGCACCTTACAGTGCAGAAGACAGTTTTGTGAGCAACATTACAGTACATCAGCAGTAACTCAGTGTCCTTGCTTACCTGGATGATATTGCCATCTACAGTCATTTTCTGGCAAGAGTACCTTCAGTACGTCAGGGAGGTGCTGGGCAGACTGCAGAGGGCAGAATTGACCATTAAGCCCAGTAAATGTCAGATGGATATGACAGAGGTCTCCTACCTGGGACATAGAGTAGGGAGTGATAAGATCAGGCCAGAACCTGCCAAAGTGAAAGCCATTCAGGCATGGCCTTCCTCTGTTGCCAAAAAGCAGGTGAGGGCATTCTTAGAGACATTAGGGTACTATAGAAAGTTTGTCCCCAGTTATAGTACCATAGCTGCTTCACTCACATACCTGACAAGGAAAAACAGGCCAGATAATGTAGTGTGGACCCAGCACATCAGCAGGCATTCCAGAAGCTTAAAGGAGATTTGGGAGGAACCCCTGTATTATCCAGTCCAGATTACAGCAAATAATTTGTTGTGCAGGTGGATGCTTCAAACCATGTGGTGGGGGCTTTACATAGCCAGGTTTCTTTAGAGGGAGAAGAGCACCCAGTGGCATATCTCAGCTGTAGGCTCCAACCCAGGGAGGAATGCTATCCAGCTGTAGAAAAGGAATGTCTAACCACAGTATGGGCACTGCAGAAACTTCAGCTTTATCTGCATGGAAGAAAATTTACTGTAGCTGCAGACCACAATCCCTTAACATGGCTTACACAGAGCCAGCCAGCAAAATGCAAAGTTATTACGGTGGAGCTTAGGATTTCAGGCATATGACGTGACAGTACAACACCATAGTGGGGTCAGCAATGCCAACACAGATGGGCTCTCAAGACAGGAAATTAAGTGACATATTCCCATATAGGCTTATTTTTATCAAGCCATGTTTCTCAAGGGTCACCAGAAAACCTAGCTTGAGTCTTCAAAGGGGGGGGGGGGAGATGTGACTATAGGAGGTACTGCCAACCATGCCAGGGAGAAGTAGGGCAGTGGATGTAAGACTTGTGCCAGAACAGTTAGCTGGAATTTTATAAATAATTATATGTCATTTGTATATCAAGCTGACTTGTGCAGATGCTTCTGCTGAAAATGTATTTGTGTGCTTTGCTTGTGTTAATTGTGTTAAAATGTATCTATAGTGCACCCTACTGAAATGAAGATAAATGTACGTGTATTATGGTATTGAATTAAATATACATGTTTTAACAGAGGACACTGACACAGCAAATGTTAACCAGCTGGCTAATTTTAACAAAAATAAGGGAAATGTAAATGAGCTATTAAGTCATTGAATGGTACCCCACAGTGTTGAACAGGACCAGAGACACTGGGTGTGGGACAAAGCCTTTGTTCATTAGCTCAGTGAAACGAGGGGAGGCCTCCAGGCACTGCCATAAACATTTGGATGTGTATTGCTGCCATCTATGGTCAAGTCCTGTCTCAAACTATAAAAGGAGGTATTGTGGGAACCTAGAATCAGGTGACCAGATGAGGTCATTCTGCAAGTCATCTTCGATAGTAAAATTTACAGAAAGTAATCTCAGAATTTAGAGTTTTCTGTTTGGGAGCCTGACTCGAAAGGTTGCTCACATAGCTCATCTTGCCTTGCCTAGGTAAGTTACTAGGGAACAGTAAATTCTGTTAGATTCAGTCAGGAATACAGTGAAGCTTAGTTTAGATATTGTTTTTCTTTATTTGCCTGAGTCTGTCCTTCAATGTTCTTTTCAATATTTTCTGTGATCTGAACTCTGTGGTTTACTGTGAATATATATTCAGTATTTTAAATATATTTAATACTTTAATCGTGGCTGGTTCTGGTAGAGGGTATCTAACCTTTGAGAGTACTTATATTAATTTGTTGACACTGTGTGGGCCACTCCAGAAGGCCTACCATCTTGGTGAACTACTACCATTTGTATTAGTATTAATATTGTACAGCATAAGTGGGCACCCAGTGTTAAGGGCCTTAAAGCTGATTGTGAAGTGTCTGGTGGCAGTGCTAACTACTTTGTAGTCTGAGCAGAAGGGGTCATAGCTAGTAGACCTGTGTCAGTCTTTGCCAGGTGTGCGTGGTATGTGTGTGTGAAAATTAAATCTTTCACTGTCTGTATGTCAGCTACTTGGGGCAGAGACATAAAGCATTGGGTTTACAGAGAGGGGGCTGCAGGACTTGACTTTGACACTCAGCTGAGGACCTAACCCTACAGCTGTGCCAGTGCCATACCTTTCAACCTCTTATAGCAATAAAGCTGGACAAAGTAATGAATAAAAGTGGGACAAAGGCAAAAATAGGGCCATTTTTTAAATATTGCTCTTACAAACTTAGAAAGTTGATAGAATAACATGTTTTGCATTAGCATGAATTTTCTGAAGGGTATGAAGTCTGAAAATTAAATGTCTGTTTTTATTTTCTAACATCAGTCTTTAATGAATTGCCACTAATTTGCCAGAAAAATACAATTTTATGAAAAATGGACCAAAAATATGAGGCAAAATTCTGGGCATTCTGTGAAAAATCTGTATAGCTGGAAGGTACGGTCAGTGGGAAGTCTTAGTGGGTATCTGGAAGGATACAGATAAAGAGAAATCCAGACCCTGGACTGAGTGTGTTCCCTGTGTGCTCTTAAGGGAAATTTACTTGATGCAGAGAGGTCTACATCTGTAAATACTGAGTGTATCCATTTGTATTCTAAGTACACGTCCCTCTCCATTGTCAGTGGTGAGGATTCTGGCTCCTTGATTACTGGACCAGTATGGGGATTACTCATAGTGGTGCCCATCACATATTGGCAGCAGTAGTGGGTGTCACAACTGTCTGTAATGTTTCTGGGCAAATTTCTGAAAATATGTATTACGAATGCCATGCAGCTTACATTTGAATAGTTCCCATTTTTTTTTTTTTTGGTATCACAACGGAGTCCGTTATTTTCAGTTGTTGTCCTTAACCTTACTGGACATATTCTGTTATATGTATGTCTGTATAACTAACAGGATGCTTGAATTGTGATACTCTTTCCATAGCATTGCTAATGTACAATGTGCTGTGACACTCATTATTTACTTACTGGTTACATGCGGATTTGTGTAGTGCACCATTGTCACTGTGATATTCCTTTGTGCACTGAGCTATTCTGAATTTCTTGCGGTACATTTGCATATTACAACATTATCTGCAAGTTTAGTGCTGATATAGGTGTAATGCACTGAAATCCATGACCTTTTCAGAATCTGGACAAATAATCAAATACAATAATAAATGAAAAGTATGTCACTCATTAATCAGTCAATATACACCAACTGGTAAATAATTCAGCTTTTTAAAATACCTTTAAATTACATCCATAATTCAACCAAATCAAATCACAGTATTAATAATACTTATGAAGGAAAGCTATTACTGGGGTATCAAATGAGCTGTTTTTATGGAGAAGTCATGACAGTATTTATTTTTATTTTATGCAATTTTGTTGTTAATTTAGATGAGCATACTATTTCCATCAAGCTGATACAATATCTATGTACTGTGCCTTTAATGTATGTGTACTGTATTGCTGAAATTATGTATTGATTACATTATATGATCTGTGGAGTTTTTCTCCCAGGTTCCCTGTAAAAACAGGCTATACCAAGCAGAGTAACCCAGTTAACAAATTAAATCTCAGACTAAAATTATAGCAGTATTGTTAAATTGCCAATAGGCAGGTAGGCCTCTCTAACATATCTTTGTAGATACTCCTTCCCATCCTGCCTCCCAGCAGCTGACCATCGGGTGCCACCAGTTCGTGTCCTCATTTACCAGGTCTACCTGACCCATTGTAGCCACCCCTAGGCTCAATCCAACCTAGATTTGGGGCCAGTAAAGGGATAAAGGACAGCTGAGTAGCATCATACAGCTGTCAGGGAATGTGCCCTAGCCTCAGGCACCCTGCAGCAGTCATTTGACTTGCTGAAGTGCAGTGAATCCATCAGTGTTAGGTCAGAGGATGAATTGTATACCAGACACAGGTCACCTCTTAGCAGTCTGTAGGATACCGAGCATAGTGACAGGGCTTTGAGTTGGTCCATGTAGGATATGTTGTTTAGGTCTTTTTACTAAGGTATCTCTGTGGGTGTTCCAGCTATTGCATGTGTCTGGATAGACATATGCCAAAGGGGGCATTATATTCAATGATTGGTCAAATAAGGGCTGAGTAAAGTGGAGTTTAAGGGAAACAGTAACATCCTAGAGCTAGACACAATCTCTTTGTTTAAAAGCTGTGCAAAATAGAAGGAATTTCTTACAACAATGGACACTTGGTCAAAAGTTAGAATACTGTCCCCATAAGTTCACAAACCCTGAACAAGTGGGTCAACTCTTAGGGCTATATTATTAATGTGGTAGTTCTCTGGGATATATGATTTCCCAAGGGATACAATAATGCATTTTTGGCAGTTAGTTTCAGTCCATGATTTTGACACCAGTTATTAATTTGGGACAAACTTTTGTGCAAGATAGTTAAGTCATTTGGAGTTTCAGTGAATGTTCCTAGCTTGCAATCATCTCCAGACTTAGCCAGAGCCCTTTGATATTTGCTTTTACTTCAGAAAAGTAGATGCCAAACAGCAGCTAATATGATAAATAATAATAATAATTAAATAATAATATATACTAATGATATAATATATGTAATAATATTTTAATAATGATACAATTAATGATAATATCAACATCAGCATCTATTGTGGTGTGCAGTATCCTCAAGATAGGAGAACACGGATCACAAAACTGTGCACCGTGGCAGGGCTAGCCACTCGACGGTGTAAAATATGGCTCTAGGTGATTCAGTCATGTTGACTGTCGCCAAAAAATGGGCATGGGTAGTTACCGGTGATAAGTGGGTTGAGGACCCTGCCTACTCTCTGACCCATGTCAGGGACCCATGCTAACGGTGGGAGGGGTATATGTGCCCCTATTGGCCAGTGTGTGCCCAACATAAAAAAAAGTCCAGCAGCCCTGGGTCAATAGGCTACTGGCTGGCCGGTATCTAGTTGCCCAGCCTGGGTTATCGGGGATAGCTCTGTTGAGTGAAAGCTGGACATAAAACCAACCAACCTGCCAAACATGAATTAAGAATTGCTACGCTTAATGTAGGTTCGCTGACAGGATGCAGCTTAGAAGTGGATGACATGATGATACGGAGGAGGCTGGACATCCTATGTATCCAAGAGACGAGATGGAAGGGCAGTGCAACAAAGCCACTTGGCTTGGGATCCAGACTCTACTACTCAGGTGGTGGACAGGCTAGAATGGTGTAGGAATTGTGGTGAGACAGAGGCTTCAGACATCAGTGAGGGATATCATCAGAATTAATGACAGACTCATGGCAATCAGACTCCAGTGTAATGATAGGACAGTATTCATAATCTCAGCCTATGCCTCACAGCAGGGTTGTGATAGTGAGGAAAAGAGTGCATTCAGACAGCAGTTGCAGGACCTACTAGATAAAGCAGGACAACATGAATTGGTGTTGATAATGGATGACTTAAATGCACATATCGGGACAGACAGAACAGGATATGAGGACTGCCTGGGTCCACATGGGTGGAGCAATAGGAATAAAGAAGGAGAAGCCATTCTAGACTTCTGTCTGGCAAATGACTTGATAGTAGCCAACACATTGTTCAGAAAAAGAGACAGTCACAAGATCACATACAAGAGTAGCCAACATGCAACTCAGGTAGACTTCCTCCTAGTAAGGAAAAGGCACTGGGGTAGAATCCATGATTGCAAAGTCATCCCCAGTGAAACAGTTGGTTCACAGCATAAACCAGTAGTTGCCACAATCAGCTGCAAGCAGTGGTCAGAGAAGGCTCTAAGGTCAACAGAGACCAGGCTGAAGACCTGGAAGTTGACTGGAGAGAAAGTACAGCAGTTCGAGGAATTACTCAGGGCTCTAGCACCCCAAGAAGAGGAGGAAATAGGTGGAGTTGAAGAAGAGTAGCAGCACCTAAAAACAGCATTTGTTAGGACTACAGAAAAGATATGTGGCCGAGCCAGGTATGGAAATAAGGTACATAAGGAAAGCTGGTGGTGGAATGCAGAAGTGCAGGAAGTAATTAAAAGAAAGAAGGAGTGCAGGAAGAAGTGGGAGATTGAAAAGACTCACCAAGCTAGGAAGGACTACTGGTTGGCTAACAAAGAAACTAAGAAAGAAGTTGCAATAGCGAAGAATAGGGCATCAGAGGCACTCTATCAGCTTCTGGAAAGTGACTCAGTAAGGGGCACAAAGAAACTATACCAGGTTGCAAGGCAAAGACAGAAAGATAAAGAAGATAGTCAGACACCCTTCATAAGGGATTCCAGCAACAACCTGCTTACCAGCCCACAGGACATCAAAGGCAGATGGAAGGAGTATTTCCAGCAGCTTCTGAATGAAGAAAACCCCACAGAAGCGGTACTGCTCCAGAAACAGCCTACAATGAGAGTAGAAGAGGAGCCCAGCATAGAAGAAGTAAGAGCAGCACTAAGGAAAATGAAGTCCGGGAAAACAGCAGGCTCAGATGAGGTCACAGCAGATATGATAAAGATGCTGGGTGAGTAGGGGAGAAATGGCTCCTGAGGGTACTAATTGCAGTGTGGAGAGAAAGGCATATTCCAGATGACTGGAGAATAAGCATACTCGTGCCAGTGTACAAGAACAAAGGGGACATCCACAACTGTGGACAGTACAGAGGCATCAAACTCCTACCGCACTGCATGAAAGTTCTGGAGAGGGTGATTGATAAATGGATACGCAGAATAGTAGAATGTAAGATGGGTGATTAACAGTTCAGATTCAGGTCAGGATGCAGCACAATTGACCCGATGTTTGCATTGAGACAGATACTTGAGAAGAAACTAGAGAAGAGGAGAGAGTCAAACTGGGCTTTCCTAGACTTGGAGAAAGCATATGACAAGGTCCCAAGAAAGCTGATCTGGGCAGTACTGCAGCAGTTTGAAGTCCCAGAAACATTGATAGAATTAGTACAGGCTATGTACAAGGACCCAGTGACTCAAGTACGAACAGTGTTTGGCCTCACTGAGGGGTTCCCAGTGGGAGTGGGTGTACACCAGGGTTCAGGTCTGAGCCCACTGCTGTTCATACTGGTAATGGACTACATCAGCAAACAGGTTGGAGGGGTCAGAGCAACAAAGCTGCTGTATGCAGACGATGTGGCAGTACAGGCAGACTCTGATCTAGAACTTCAGCAAAGGATAGGAGAATGGAATGCAAATCTGAAGGCACATGGGATGAAACTAAGCACAGATAAGACAGTGGTAATGGCAGCACATTGGGGAAATCAGAAGAAGCTGAGAATAGAGATAGATGGGAAGATAGTGGAACAGGTAAACAGCTTCAAGTATCTGGGAGGGGTGGTTGAGGAGAAGGGTAGTCTGAATGAAGAGGTCAAAGCTAGAATAAGAGGGTCTGCAGCCAACTGGCATAGAGTATCAGGTGTAGTATATGACAGAAGAATGCCAAAGAAGCTGAAAAGTAAGGTGTACAAGACAGTGGTGCGACCAGTACTACTGTATGGTACAGAAACCTGGGCAGTAAAGGCAGAACAGCTAAAGAAGCTAGAGGTGATGGAAATGAAGTGCCCGAGAAAGGTGGTAGGATGCACACTGCGGGACAGGCAAAGAAATGAGGACATAAGAGCAGAAGCCAAAGTAGCTCCAATTGCAGAAAAAATCAAAGAAAACAGATTACGATGGTATGGGCACATGTGTAGAAAAGCAGAAGACAATCTGGTGAGGGAGATTTGGGAAAGACAGGAAGAAGGTAAGAGGAAGCGGGGGTGTCCAGCAAAGAGGTGGATGGATTGTGTGAAAGAAGATCTGCGACAGTCAGGCATGAGTGTTGAAGAAGGCAGGAGAGTGGCACTGAATCGAGAGAGTTGGCGACAGTTAATAAGATACCCTGACCCCATGTAAATGGGAAAAAGGGGATGATGATGATGATGATGATGATACAATTAATGATAATAAAAGAAAACTGCTAGGTGCCTCATATAATTACCCAGTCACTCTCCTTATCTGTTGGAAGTGCATAATGGCTACCTCATCTTAATGAAGATAATATAAAAACACATACATTTATCTAAATATAAACATAGCTCTCACACCTAATCATCTAATTATAACATCATTTCTAAATAGAGTTTGACATACATAACTCTATAAAAGAAATAAATATGTTTATCCTCTATAAAGAACCAGAAGGTGTTTTACCTAGAAATATTATCAGGACACCCAATTTAAACCTCTGACATCATTAAGAGAATTTCAGTAGAAGAATAAAACCTCCTCCATGTCTCTCTCTATTTGACTAAAGTCTTATCACTGCATCACAAAAGAACCATTACACTGCCATTTCTTAGTCTCACACAACTACTCTTGAATATATAATTTGATTTGACAATTGGCAAGCTCTGCAAATAAAAATGAATTAGCCACTCCATTTCAGTTACATCAACTAAAAATACTCATTCTACATATATGCTATTTTTTTAGAGTATTCTTTATATCATAGTAAACTAAATCTGTCCTACCTACTCAAACAGAAAATAATTTTTCATGCATATATACATTCAAAATTGACAAATTAAAACCAACACTGAATCTTCCATAAAGTCTTGGGAAAGGTGTAGGAAATTCTCCCCATCCCTTCCCATTAGATCAGTAAGTTATCACTGCTAAAAACACATTCTATTTATATATGTTTCCAGTTACATCTGTAAACTACAGCTTTATTCTACATGGTCACATTAAACAGGTAATTTGAGAAATGACCAATGCCCTATAACATACAGACCCAGGTATCATTCAGACTACTTAGTCAAACTGTGTGTACCGCCATTTGTCACTGAATCACATGCGCTATAAAGACACAACAATTTTCTTGACCCATAGCTCTCCAATAAGTATTAAACTTATTCAAGGCAGTCCTTTTCTTCATTGTCACCAAAATATGCAGCCATTTTTACAAATAATGTTAATAATAAAAGCCTTATTCAAATGTAGTTTATATTCTTGAATGGCCACCTCTGCTCCTGCAAGGCCAAATCCTCATGGAAAGCATATTCAAATAACTTCTGAGAAAACATATTAATTTCAAATTCCTGTTAACACTCTCTCATAGAAGATACTTCTGCATTTTGATGTTGTATATGAACACTGTAATCATTAGTTAAGGAAACACATTTATGTCCAACCTTGAACCTCTTAGCAGCCATAAAAGTAACAATAAAAACGTGTTTATTTTTGTACATTTGTTAACCAAGCCCATTGGATACAAGTGACATCTTTAGTACAATAAAAGAAACCCAACAACAGTTATTAATTTTACAGCTGTTTGCTCTATAATTCCTCACCTAACCATTGTATTACTCTGTGTAACTTGTATTTATTTAGTACAAGCCATGTGTTGCATTAGAGATTTTTATGTATTCTTATCCTTACTCTCACTACCATACATTTACGGGAGCTTGGGCCTGGCTTAGTGAGGCAGAGTGATTAACAAAAAATAAATGAATACTAGTGAGATCATTGTTAGTGGTTCATATCTATGGATCACAAGTTAGGTGCCAGCGTGAGACACCCTGCTCAGCATTCATGCAAATAAATGTCAGTATTATGTTATTTACAATGCTTTCTATACCTCTGACAAAACACTATACAGTGACATGTTCTCAAAAAGCCTCCTCTGTGATGCTTTTATAAAACATCAAACAACAACGTAAAGGTACCTGTTCCGTAACTTGTTCTTATCTGTTTCATTCAAAGATACCCAGTTCTGCTGTCCTGTTTTGCAAGCACTGTTAAAATGCTAAATGTTTCATACACTTAAGAGACAGATCTATGGCTGACTCATTTCTGCAAAACACAACCTTAGAGAAGCTTTCTGCATTCAGCATTGTGCTTTGTTGGTCTCTGTTTAATGTTTCTGAGAGATACCCTAAATGTTATAGGAAATTTAAAACTGAAGGGCTTTGGAGGAGCAGGTATGTAAAGAAGCAGCACATATGAATTTAGATTAAAAAAATATTTACAAATATTTCTTGTACTCTAAAGTGCTCTCATTTTCAATGATTTTTTAAATCAACCAAATTAATTCACAAATAATAAATGGCTATGTAGTTTAAAGACCAATAGAGACAATGCTATCAGTTGTCTGTGTTTTAAAAATGCCAGCCTAGGCAGGACGCAGCTGTAGCTGCATTAGAATGTTAAGTGACAATAGACTGAGATCCAGCTCAGCCTGGTTTTAAGATTTTGTGCTGTGAATAGCATCTCCTGAAACAAGGAACAGATGATACCTAAAATGGTTTTCATCTCTGGATTTTATTTCTCAACCAGTAGTCGTCATCATCATCTTCTTTTGGCTGTTCCTGTAAGGGGTCGCCACAGCGGATCATCTGTTTCCATTTCTTCCTGTCCTCTGCATCTTGCTCTGTCACACCAGCCACTTGCATGTCCTCTCTCACCGCATCCATAAACCTTATCTTAGGCCTTCCTCTTTTCCTGTTATCTGGTAGCTTCATCCTTAGCATCTTTTTCCCAATATACTCAGTATCCCTCCTCAGCACATGTCCAAACCAACATAATCTTAGCTCTCTGGCTTTGTCTCCAAACCTTCCAACCTGGGCTGACCCTCTAATATACTTATTCCTAATCCTGTCCACCCTCGTCACACCCAGTGCGAATCTTAACATTCTCAATTTCTCGACCAGTACTGAGGGTAACAACTTGTATACCTTATACTGTGATTTTTTTTTTTGATTGAGTATCTCTAATACGTAATTGGCTGAGTAGTGTAATACATTTGATATTAATTACAAGAACCAAAAAAACAGAAATTCTTGAGTTAAAATCAATTGAGTCAAACGGATCAGTATGTCTGATTTTAGGCAAAGTACATTTTTTGTTCTGAAAGCATACATAGCTGTATATCTTCATTAACAATGTCACTCCTTAAATTATTACTAAGTATGCCTCTCAACTTCTTCACTGAAGAATTCTGCTCAAATCGAAAAATAATAGGGGGACAAAGCTCCCAGTTTAGGGACAGTTTTTTAAATATTACCTAATTCATTTATTAAGTTAATAGAACAGCAGGATTTACATCAACATTCATTTTTTGAACAATAAAAAGTATGAAACTCTCATGTCTGACATTACTGACTGACTGTAATCCTCAAGAATTTACCAAAAAATGAAACATTTTATGAAGGATAGGACCAAAATATCACGCAAAATTAGGGATATTCTGTGTAATTAGGGCCAGTTATGAAGTATATTACTGAGGCTTATAAACTTTAGAGTGACACAGTGGTATAGTGACTAGCACTGTCATGTCATGGTGACAGGTTCCATGATTTAGTTTGCAGCTGGGGTGCATTTCATGTGATTTGTGCTTATCCTCCATGTGTTTGCATGGGTTATCTGCAAGTACTCTAGTTTCATCCCAAAGGCATGGAGTAGTGCCTCAAAATTGTCTGTAGGTGTGTGTGTGTGTGTGTGTGTGTGTGTGTGTGTGTGTGTGTGTGTGTGTGTGTGTGTGTGTGTGTGTGTGTGTGCGCGCGTGTGTGTAATACAGATGAAAGATCTGTCAATTTACTTCTGTTCCCTGTTTGCATAGCAACAGCTGTCCTTGACATCATTATTGGAGTCAGATGCAGCTAAAAGGCATTGGATAGATGGAATCTGTCCTCTTAGATCAATGGGCTTGAAACTAGCAATTTACTTTGAAGGAATCTTGCATTTAATTTATATATTCTAATTTAGTTTTTAATAAATGGCAATCTGTGGTAAATCCAAAACATCCAAGTGTTTGTGAATGCTTACAATATAACTTGATCTGAAATACTAAATGATCAAGTCAAAGGATCCAGATTTGAAACATGCTAGGAGCGCTATAGACTTATGTTTTTTTTTTCCATCAAAGGACTGCAAAATACTATCTTGAAACTCTAGAGTGCCATGTGAGTTACAAGGATTGATGGCACATTTTAGTGCATGCTGTCATACATAAATGAACCCATTTTAGCCTGTTATATAACTCATTCTACTTTGTCAGCTTTCTAAGGTAAATAGTAAATACCTGCAAATTATAAGGACAGCCTAGTAATCTGAATAAGGCAAATAGTAAATACCTGCAAATTATAAGGGCATCCTAGTAACCTGAATCTTCAAGTACTGCAAAATGTATACATTGGCAAGACTCATTTACTGTCCTGGCTTTCATAAAAAGGAAATTCTGCTTAGCAAGTTTAGGCTAGGGATCTCAAATTCACTGACAGCAGACCTCAAGCAGACTTAAAACAAACATAATTCTATGCAAGAGCGACTACTACAGTACACTCCTAGCATCAGTTACTAGCTTTCTTTTTGTCTTAGTGACTTTGGCCCTTGTCTGAGTATGATAGCCCTCACACAGCCCTCATGACTATTTGAGTTTGAGACTGTTGGCTAAGTTATTGTGTCATGTAAGCTAAAACTCAACACAAGTCTAACTAGCTGGGTGAATGTTATAAATCATCACTGCACACAAAGTAAAGTTTAAGTTTCCACTGTTTTATCCTAACATCTCTTTACTAAGGGAGTGGAAGGACAACTGTATCACTGGTAATTCACAGTATCAACTCCAGGATATGAAATTTAGAAGTGTGACTAACCACAACACCATACAGGGCTTGTGAACCTGCATACCTTCAGGGCTACAGTTTAGGAAAACACAATGAAAGCTGCTAGTAGATGGAGCCCAAATTCTGTTCTTCCACATGTGAGCAAGCATGTAAGACTGGAAGTAAAAGAAATATAGATAACAGAGGCTGTACTGAAGGACAAGTATATATATATATATATATATATATATATATATATATATATATATATTTGTATTACACACATACACACACACAATAGGATATAAGTGCCACCCAAATGAAGTGAGTGCAGCAGTGCATGATGGATAGGGGTTTGCTGCCACTCATGCCATGAACAAGGGGGCATCAGATGGTATGACCAATATACGAAAACATATATGGTGGCAGGACAGACAAAGGGTGTGAGCTGGTAATCATCCACACTATGTTTCAACAGAATGCTGTAATAGCAGGGGCAAAGCCTAGATGGCAAACTGAGAGCAGTGAATTTTGAGAGCTCCATAAACTAGTATAATATAGGAAAATATTATTATTTTCAAGTTTTAAACATCAGAAATTCTATAGATAAACTACTAAACTGCATAAATATCAATTTTGGTGGAGCTATACAAAACTTTTCCTGTCAAGTAACTTGGAGATATATTGAATCACTGAATATGAACAACTCAAGGAATTCTCATCCATATGCTGCTTTAAAAAAAGAATTGCAATTGATGACATCTACCTTACAGGAACTATCTTTGAAGATGGATGGCTTTAAAAATGACTTAGAAAACCTCGAATTAAATTCTCAGAAACAGACCGATACTCTTAAGGAACTATTACAGCAACATCATACAAAAATAACACATATAGAGACTTCTCTAAATGACATTGAAGGGAGACTCAAAGGGGAAGAATTCCAAAAAGAGTTTCTGCTTAAACAGAATACATGGCTGCTTAACAAAATAGATGACGTAGAAAACAGGGAAAGGAGAAACAACATAAGGATCTTTGGTCTGCCTGAAAACACTGAAGGAGAAGACATTATTTCATTCTTAACAACCTGGATTTCTGAATTTTTAGACTTGAAAGAGGGACTTTCATTTGGAATTGAAAGGGCGCATAGAGCACTGAGGAAACCTGCTTCTAACTCAACAAGTACTCTCCCTAGATCCATAGCTATAAAATATCTTTCATTTCTGGACAAGGAACTAATATTAAAATCTGCTTGGAGAAAATCACCCTTAAAATACAATCAAAGCCTGATAAGATTTGACAATGATTATTTTTCCAGAACACTAGAACAAAGGAAAAAAGTCTGGCCAATAATAAAACTCTTGAAACAGAAAAACATTAAAACACAGCTGGCCTTTCCAGCCAAGATAAAAATACTTTTTGCCAATGAGATGAGAACCTTTAATGACTTAGAAGAAACTACTATATTCATCAAACATAACAACATAGTGTCTATCCCAGAAGAAATGGAATGGATGGCCCCTACTCTTAAAAGAATAAAAGAAACAAATCTTTGGACTGATGCTAGAAAGAAGAAACAGAAAACTGATTCCAAGATAGCTGTCCCAAATAAATAACTCTTACAACTACATCTCTCAAAGTATCAACTGATATGGTACATCACTTGTCATCTGTATTTATTTTAAAAAAAGGAGAGTTTCTTAAACAAATGAGAAATACTAATGATTTATTCAGAATGTTCAAAGAGTCCAATAATTCTTCGCAAACAAAGTTAGGTCAAAATGGGTTACTATTTACATCATATGTAAGCCAAACAAAGTAACATATAATACAAACATAGAAGTTTCTATCCCCCCACTTGAACTCAAATAATACTTATCTTGTTCATTTTTCATTTATTTTACTTATAATAATTTAAGTAATTAATTAACTAATTCAACAAGGTACCGTTCATCAGAGTTCAGACTCAAATGTAACAAATTAACATCATATATAATAGCAGTAACAGTAGAGTGTTTTGAAAAAAAATGCTGTCATGGAGACTAATGCCTTCTTCAGTTAAAGTATGATTTAGAAATGTTGTATATCCTGGTTGAATAACAGTAGCAAACTCTTAGTAAAAATGGCATCATTATTCTCTCTAAATATAGTTAATATCAACTATGGCAAGTATCTCAGCTATGAGTGCTGTTTGATCAATCCTGATATGGTGTGCGTGGATGCAGCTGTGTCTGGCAACTAGTACAAATGTCATTATTATTCTGTTTAAACATACTTAAAATCAATTATGGCAGGTATCATAACTTGAAGTGCTGTTTGATTAATCCTGATATGATGTGCATGGATGCAGTCATGTCTGGCAGCTAGTTCAAATGTCATTATTATTCTGTCTAAATATAGTTAATATAAATTATGGCAGGTATCATAGCTTTGAGTGCTGTTTGATTAAATCTGACATGGTGTGTGTGGAAGCAGCTGTTGTATGTTGCCATTTTCATCTCCGGGAAGCTGTGGGTTGTGGCTTGTGATCGAGGTTTACTGATGCTTGTGTATTAGGAAGAGACATTTGGTGTTTTAGCCTGGATCCAGGAGAAGAGGGTGGATAAAACTCTGATTTGGGATATTTTGGCAGGGAATAGTTTGTTTATACATCTGCTGAGTGAGAGGTGGGAAGGCTGGAAGAATGTGTTATCTCTTGTTGTGACGGCTTGTTGGGAGTTTTTTTTTTTTTTTATCTGCTTGCTGTCCATTATTTCCTGGCTGCTGCCTCACTGAAAGAGAGGGAATTTAGGCTTGAAGTTGCAGTGAAGTGAAGCTTTGCTTCAGGTGCATCGTGAGCCTCTGGTATGCAGTACACAGACACACTAACAGAAACAGATGCTCCCAGGTTGCTATGGTAACGGAGACAGAGTGACGATAATACTTAACGGCTCTGAGAAGCCTCCAAGATGATTCTTGGCAATGAAGTTTTTGTTTAAAATAAATAAATACATATATATATATATATATATATATATATATATATATATATATATATAAAATAAAACGGCTGTTTTAAACCACATGTACACATATTGATGGTCTACCAACACTTCATTTAGCTCATTAAGTTGATTCTTTATAAAAAAATAAATAAATAAGAGCAATTCTATACTTAAAATGTATTTTGGTCCAAACACATTAAGGACTTACATAAGAGTGGAAGTCTGAGTTATTGTAAAAGACTAAGAGTGCTTGGTCTTGTGCAATACCCTTTGCAATGGTCTGGGAGGTGAGCTTGCTCAGACGTGTTGGGCATATGGGGATAGCTAATTCTAGGGGTGTTTAGGGTTGCCAGGAAATCATCAGATTTCCTTCATGGAAATATCTGTAGGAGTGGAAGGTGTGTTGAGTGGTTCACTAGCAGAGTGGCCACTTCATGGAACAGGCTGGTAAAATGGAACATGACAAATATTGGTCTGGATATTTTAAGAACAGCCTGGAAACACACCACATGAATTAGAAAATGGTATTCTGGCAAAACTGGATGGGCATTGTTGCCTGTGCTTAAAGTACTGATATGTTTGTATGTAAGGATGGAAATATACTTATAACAAAAATAAACTAGAAGGGTCTCATAATTTAAAGTCTATGGACTATATAAACATGCTTGGAAGGAGCTAATAATAAGAATAACTATTACTGCTTGTGGTCTCTCAAATAACTAAGCAACAGCCCAAAAAAAAAAAACACACACACACACAATAGTTATGTAATGTATGATTTTAGTAAATCTACACATAAAATATGTAATGGTCATATAAGATGAATCAGTCTGCTGAATTTAGATTTTTAAAGACAGGAATAACATGGACTTGTGTAATAATAACACTACTGTCTTAACATGTCATAAATGACATACACTACATTGAACATCAAGGAGAAGCATGATGATTTTCTCATATTAGTAAATGTGCATAACAAGTCATATAATTGCTTTAACTTGAATTATAGTTTTTGTAACCTATCTTGACCATATATAATACTTAAGTGGTTACCAAAGTAACTAATGTTTTATACATGACATCAAATTGACAAAGTTGTTCAAGAGAAACAATTGAAGCCTGAACTTGAAATGAAAGAATGTAACAATCATATTCTGAACAAATAGTATTAAATTGACAATAGACACTCAGTTTAATAACATGGGCTTGTGTATAATAACACTACTGTTTTAACTTGTCATAAATGGCATATACTATATTGAACATCAAGGGGCAGCATGATGATTTTCTCATATAAGTAACTGTGAAAGTCATATAATTGCTTTAACTTGAATTATGGTTTTGTAACCCATCCTGACCCCACATAATACTTAAGCTGTTACCAAGGTAACTAATGTTTTATACATGACATCAAACTGAAACAGTTGTTCAAGGGAAACAATAGAAGCCTGAACTAGGAATGTCACAGAATGTAACAATCACATTCTGAACAAATAGTATTAAATTGACAATAATCACTCAGTTTAACCTTTGATGATTATACAAAATAGAATGTTCCCATTTAAATCTAAAAACTTGCAGTCTATACCATAAAATGACAATCTATGAATATGGAAAGGGAACTTGTAATCATTAATCACAATAAGTGAATTTGTTGTTTTTAACCTATAATTTCACTCATTTTATAATAAGAAATGACAGGTATGAAAATCTTTATGTGTAAGAAATGGGGAGGAAGAGGGATGCACTAATAACTGAAATGCACTAACTTTTATCAATGTACACATAAAACAAACTTGATGCTTTAAGTAAGTTAGTAACAAACAAAGTGATTACTTAAATGCTGGCAAACAATGTAATATAACTTCTGATATATCCAGTAAAATACATTGTATTATAAACATTAGGTATAAATATTATTACCATCTATTTATATAAGTAATACGATTTGAAAGACTTCATCAATAAGGGTGAATATGTTAAATAACTGTGTGCTATAATCTTTTGCTGAGGTTTTGTATATGATACATCCTACTTTACTATGATTGAATTGCTTGTCATCTATCTTTCATGCAAATATTAATTGCTTATACAATAAGTAAACATTTATATTGTATTAGAATTCTGTCTAATCTACAACAGTACTATATCTGTTCAAAATAATATAAATATTGCTTATTCCTATTACAAATATTTTCCATATGATAATTAAATTTATGGAGTTCAGATGTTCTGGATTATCAAGGTATGAGTGATAATCTGATGGACTTAGTTTTATCCATCAGATTAGGAATGCTTTTCATTCCATGGCTAGTGCGGATCTTAGTTTTCTAAACATTTATTAATTTAAATTAATTTCACAAAAACATTTTTAGTATGCCTGACCAAAACATTACTTTATTGGTAAACACTCAAAGTATAAAACTGATAATTTCCTTTAAAAGCTCAAACATATACTTTACTGTCATCAGAGGAAAATGTTTAATAGTCACAATAAAACCAAAAATATATAGTCTAAATAACCTAGCAAGAGATCAAATCTACTGAAATATTTAAAACTGAACAAAGCACAAATTGTCTTCCTTCAAGAAACTCATTTCAAAATAGATGACAATTACAAATGGAATCCTAAAGAATATATGATATTGACAGAATCCACTTATAAGACAAAGCAAAAGGGAAACCAATTTTATGGAAAACAAATGTGATTTACCCAGAAAATATTTATAAGTATGAAGATAAAGAAGGCCTTATGGCATTAGTAATAGTTAAATATAATAACAGAATATGGACCCTAGCCAAACTATACTGGTTCCCAGGCATTGGAACATGATCTGTTAAAAAACACTTGGATTTCATTTCCAATAATTATAAAGGCAACTTAATATTAGGAGGAGATTTTAACTGTATGTTTGATATTTCTGAAACTACAAATAAAAGACTGCTGCATACATCTGCTGTATCAAAAGCTTTAAATAAGTGGGTAGAATAATTTAATCTTGTAGATGCTTTCAAATTTAAAGAAGATAAATCTTTGTTGTTTTCCCATCAAGATCACAGATTTGGTACCCAAACTAGAATAGATAAAATATTTGCTGCCCATGACTTACACTCTAAAATCATTAATTTCTCAATCACTCCGTGCCCCTTTTCAGATCACAATTCATTGATACTAAAACTTCAAAATGGGTACAAACCATTAATCTTTAACTCCAGAATTCCAGCATATATAACTAAAATTAAAGAGTTCAAACCCTGGCTATTATCTGAATTACAGTTCTTCTTAGATATTAATTACACCACAGAGATAAATAAAATAATGATATGAGACTCATTAAAAGCTTAAATATATGGTAAACCCTAACTTGGTATAAAAAAATCAGAGCATGGGATTCTGAATTATTAGATCTACAATCCAAACTTTTTTCAGTAAAAGCTGAAAAAAATCAAAATCATTTGGAGATGAAAAAGAAAGTAGAAGTATTAAACAATAAATACAATGAAATTCTAACACATAAAACTAGTTTAGATTTACAAAAACTAAAAATTAATACATTGGCCACTTTTCCCAAATATCTACATAATTTATCCACAAGAATCAAAATACAATCAAAAGCTAATAACATTAAAAGTATCTTCCTTGAAAAAAAGGGAAAATGTCTTGGATATAGGTGACATTCTTGATGCCTATAGAAATCAGTATATGGAACATTTCCAAAAAGAAAATATACATATTGATCAATTAAATCTAAATGAAAAAATGTTCTAATATAAAAAAAGCAGAAAAATTAAAACTAGATCTGCAAGCACCCATATCCTACAAAGAAATTACAGATACGGTAAAAGAGGATAAAATAATAAAGTTCCAGGTATAGATAGCATAATTATGGAAATATATAAACGTTTTCCTTCAAATATACTATCTCTTTTCCATAAAACTCTATTAGAAATGCAGTCACAAGCTTTAATACCACCCTCTTGGAGATATTCCTTAATCACATCAATCCTAAAGGAAAACAAATCCCCAGACTTCTGTACCTCATATAGACCTATATCATTAAATAGTGTACATAGTTATTTAAGATGTTATGTATAAATACTATGGAATTCATTCAAATGTATTTGAAAAATAAAACAAAAATTTTTGAGAAAGAATGCTGCATTACCAGGTAAGCAACAGAAGACAGGTGTGTGTGTGTGTGTGTGTGTGTGTGTGTGTGTGTGTGTGTGTGTGTGTGTGTGTGTGTGTGTGTGTGTGTGTGTGTGTGTGTGTGTGTGTGTGTGTGTGTGTGGACATGCATGCACATGGGAGAGCAGAAGACACAAAAGGCAACCTGCCGTAATAAGGCTGGTAATGTTGCCACATAGGAGGCTGCAGGCAGGCACACACAGATCGAAGCTCTTACACCCACATATAGCAGATGTGTAGTAGCACAGGCATACTAAAGCATCAGGAAAGCAGAATACACATAACAGCAGCACCATAATAAGTCATGTAAAATCACATGATGCAAACAACATGACCACAGGTGGAGTGTAAGGGACAATAATGTTTCCAAGCTCACCATATAATTACTCACCTAACAGGATGTCCTTTCACAGAAAGATGCTCCATCATTATTCTCTCTGTCCATTCACATGTATAACAAAATCTGGTCTGCCTGGCATGGGTGGAATTGATGGCTGCCCATTCTGCCACAATGAAATTCAACATCTGGTCAGTGTGAAGTTGTTACTGCTCCAAGATGGTGTGCACACAACAGTGACAACCCTCTAGTCGGCTCTGGTCGAATAAAAGAATGCAGTCCTTGACTACAGCCCAGGCCAATGAGGACTGAAAAGTGGCTCAGTTGCCCGAAAGAGCTGGTAGGTAGGATGAGTGTGGATCTATCTTGCTGGGAGGGAGGAAGAAAGGGGAGGTGGGACATGAGATGGTGGCAAGAACTCTGAGAGATTGTCAGGTTGGGTGTGCAGGAAGGGTGGAGGAGCCCATGGTTGCTCTATGCAAGTGGGGAGATCAAGTCCCCAAGCTACACACCAACCCTAACAATATAAACATCAGCATGCTGAGGGAAGGGCTAGGGAAAAAAAGCCTTAGTGCAGCAGTCAGCAGATGAGACGCTGCTGGCTCTGGCTTCACTTTACCTACTTCTTGGGCAGCTAAGGATAACCTCACCTGGGAGGCAGGTATGTCCAGGCAGAACCTGAATTTCTCATTCCACATCTCTGATGTCAGTTGACACTAGGAAAAAGAAAAGGAAAAGCACCATGGGAGAGCCCAAAAAAAAAGTGGCAAGCCTCTATGTGGTTTGGGGTAAGAGGGAAACCAGTCATGGTTTGGTAGCAGATGGACTACACAAAGGGTGGAAACTGATCATCACATTTATATCCTGCCTGCATGTAGAAGTTACAGCATGGGTCCATGACATATGCTCTCTACCTAAAATATACAGTTATCCAATCACAAGAGCTCAGCTTAAGTACACATATTTAAGGAACACATGTACTTGATATGCTCAATTTATGATCAGCAGTGACACAAAAAATAGGACAAGATCCTTATACCCCCAAACTTTATTATTCTCACTCTATGGTCACCTCATCTCAAAGGAAAAGGTGTTGTTGACAGGCAATGTAATGTCTGTCTCACTCTCTCCATGCAAAACTCACTAATAGGTAAGTAAATCTCTCTCTCTCTCTCTCTCTCTATATATATATATATATATATATATATATATATATATATAGAGTTCTACAAAGAAGTGACAAAAGACACTCTAAACAAATGCCAGCTTAAACTAACTTGCTCAAGCAACTGTGGATGGATTGTAAGAGATCAAGCAAGTGAAAGAAAGCTGTCACATTAACAGTATGACTGGAAAGACACCACAACTGCCCCTCAAGCTCACCACATGCTCTCTTTACAAAAAAAGTAAGAAAAGTAATGTGGCAGGAATGCCACCCAGTGAAAGGAAGTTCAGTGCTGTAAAGTGGTGTATCCATGTTCTACAACAGTGTCACATAGATAAGTGACCTCAAGGTCCTTATGCTGTACCATACATCAGACACATTGACAACAATGGAAGAAGCACCTCTTCTGTCATAAAATGAGACTATGGTTCTGCACACAGCTTGCACTTTTAATTCACAATTAGTGATGACAAGAGGTGGATGTAGCATCAGATTCATATGCTCAGCCTGTGCAAGCAAAGCACAGCCCCTCAGCAGTGTGTGTGTGTGTGTGTGTGTGTGTGTGTGTGTGTGTGTGTGTGTGTGTGTGTGTGTGTGTGTGTGTGTGTGAGTGCATATGAGGAGGATATGCACATAGTGGTACATCATGCTGTTTGGGTGCTGGTCTGTAGTCCATGACTTGATGTATGGTTAGTAGAATATTAGTATCATAGTGATAAATATGTCATCCATTATCCACTGGCAGGTGTTATACATGCCACCTGTGTTGAGCAACACAAACTATATCCTGATCATGTTACACTTTCTGAGGCAAGATCACTTGAGGATAACCTGGAGTAACACTGCAGTTGTTTCTGGACTGTAACATTCAACAATTATATGTTTGGCTTATGTCAAGCAATTTACAAATAAAAACATACAAGACAGACAAGATTAATATCAAATTTACATCATGGAGATAGGAAACTGTAAAGATTCTAAAAATTTTTACAGTGAGGTAGTTTCTGTGCTTATTTTGTGTATGCCTTTAGTGATATGTACTGAATCTCTGAATACAAGCTGAAACCACAATAGCCATAAAGAAGACCAGTGTTAAGGCTTGGGTTCATAAAACTAAATTAGTGCTACCAAAGAAGTCTTTGTACATGGATTAGAACCACTAATGGTTGTTCACTATAATACAGTGTGAATAAATGAATAAAATTAAAACCCTTGTGATACAGCAAGTTCTAAATGTGCTGTGCAGTAGAATCTTTGCAGCATCACACAGTACTGCTCAGATGTCACCTACACAGAACTAGTGAGTTGCACACTATGTATATGAGATGGTAATGCAACTTACGGGCATGGTGCTGATATTGCAAAACTTATTTGCATGTTGCTAATATTGCGGAGGGGTGTTGCATGGTATAGCTGCCACATACAAATGCACAACATTAGTGATTCTCCTAGAAAAAAAAACATGAGTGTAGCTGTCATACCACACACTCGGGTCATAAAGGTGGCAGTCTGTGCCTAGTTAGATGCAGTTCAGTGTCTTTGATGTCCTCCTGCATCACTTCCTCAAATCAAGGTGTTACTGTGAAGACAGGTGAAGGCTGCCAGCCTAGCCAGGTAGAATTTTGTAGATAATTCTGTCATTAGTAAATATTAATATAAGCCACAGGCTTGTTCTCTTAAATGGGAAAAAACGGTGTTAAATGTGGAACTGCAAAAATATAACAACAGTGCACTCTGCTGTAGGAAGGCTGATAAGTCAATCATTATGTAATTGTTTGATGTCAAAACTCGGAGCCGAGATGTCTCAATGAAGGAATTCTTCCTATTGTTTTGAGGCCAGAGTTAATGGCTAGAATTTACATGTATAATTCCTTTTATTGCTCTGGCTTCCTGACCAGCTGCAAGATCAAAAGGGCTATTAACCTCTGAGTTTCTGTTAGCCTGGGAAAACAGAAAATTGTTAAGAATAAGGTAATGTGAAGCAGCACTGTGTTATCAATTTAAAGAGAGAGAATCAGAGAGTATTTACCATTTGTCTTGAGAACGTCCAACTCACCAGCACTGCATGTAAGTTTATTTTAGAACTGTGTTTTCTCTTAGATATAGCTAGGAAATAGGAAGATTAGATTTGTTTTTTTTTTTCTGTATTGATGTCAGAACATTTCTACTGTATTATTTTAAGTATTTATCTGTGATCTCCAAACTCTTGACTAGCACTGTGTAGTAAGAAGTATTGTCTTATGTTTTTATTATTTATTATTAAATATTTTAAACCTTTCAACTGTAGCTGTTTTGTGTAGAGATAATTTAAGATCTAGAGTATATTGCATATATATATAGTGATATTGTACAAAGCCACTCCAAATAAGCCTTGACTGTTCAGTTGCACTTACCATTTGGATAATTATATTGCACAGTATAATTGGACACCCTTTCATAAGGGCCTTTTAGTAGCTGATAAATATTTGTGGGTGGTGGCAGTGATTTTGGTTATATTGTTGTTAAGAAACCCACCTGGTGGTTCGCACAGGAGTAGGTGTGGCCTGCATGATAGTCAGGTGCCAGCTAGAGTTTCCATATGCAAATATGCCATGACTGACACGCAATGCAGAATTGCCTGTGACATCATGGATACATTGTTTCCAGAGCAGCTTACATTGTGCTGTAGTTTGTTTGTGCTGTACTATACAGAGGAAGGCCCCACAAGAAGGTCAGATTTGTAATATTGCAGTTAGTCACAATAAGATCAGATGTTAAATATTGCTCTTAGCAAAGTAGAAATTTGCTAAATCCCATGTTTTGTCAAAGCTGAAGAGTATGAAATCTTATAGTCAAATAGTCTGTCATTGTTTACTGACTTCAACCCGTATAGATTTGCCTGAACACCAGCAATCATAAGATGAGCACACCAAAAATATGAGGCAAAAATCTTGACAGTTGAAGGGGTATGGTTGCAATAAATTATACAAAGCCAGTATGCAATGCTGGAGATACTGCATTATTGTGCAGTCTTTTCCTGTGATTTTTTCACAGTTATTGCTTAGTCACACTCACATTCACAAGTGCTATGTCCGAATCAACAGGCTTACATAACTCATTTGGGCTGCAAACTATTAAATATTTGCTGGCAGTGTTGGGATATGCCCTCATTTTAAGAGCAGAGGTCTAATGCCTATTTCTGAAGCTCCTCTGAGGCTAAAACCAATCCAGCAAAGCTAGAGTCAGCGAAATGTTGGAAGTGTGGACAATAAATTTCTCCTGTATGAGAAACAGAGAGAAATTAAATGTAATATGCTATAAATCACCCTTCTTCCATACTGTAATGGTATCCTGATTGTGTGTGTTGCTTTGAGAGTAGAGGAAATGCAATTTTCCATAAACTCATATATCTAACTAACCCTCAATGCCATCTCATATGCGGACATACTTCTAAAGGTAGTGTTCTTTGAAGAGTGCCACTTGGTTTTGTAATGTGCCTGACAGCGTGTAACACTATCCTACGACTATATTCAGAAGCACATATTGTTGAACGTCCAGATAAAGTACAAAACAAGAAATGTTACAATGAACACAGGTGGGCACTGTAAAATATACTTCTGCTAGATGACATCCACGTTGCTCTCCTCCAACAATGCTTTAGAAAAACACATTTTAAGCAACTGGTGGTTATGTACTGTTTTTGAAAATGATTTCAAGTAACTGCTTTCTTGCATCTATAAATCAATAGTTGTTACTCGCAGTTAAGAAAATACAATGATATGTTAGGGTTAGCTGTTAAAGCTGATGCCTCCTGGTTATGTTGGGATTTTGATAGCATGCATGCAGGACTTTTAAGTAAATAATCATCTGGTATGTTTAACATAAGCCTCCTCTATTTTGTGTATATTTCATTTAGAAGTATGGACAGCTCGCAACTGTGATTCTGAATTTTCCGGCTTTGGCACGCTAAGACTATTCATGCGGCCAAGCAACCAGAATCAGTAAGTAGGTGGGAGGTTAAGAGATGTGGCCATGATGCTATGTGTCAGGTGGGGCTTGGGCAGGGCTTGCTACTGCGCATCTGGTGGGTTTGCAAAAGTAAATATAACCGTGAATTCTACCGTATAGTTTGGGTGAAAGGGGGCACAGCTGGAGAATCTGTGCCAGCCTTCCCCAGGATTGTCTGTGAGTTTGTGCATTGCTGTTATTTTTTTTGCTACATATGATACCTGCATTTATGTTGTATGCTTGTTTATTTCAAGTGTTTCTTCTTTCAGTTTCTTTAAACATTCACAGTAAGGCTTCCTTACAAACTTTGACATTCTAATCATACTTTTCTTAAATTAATGTACAGTTTCTGGTTTTAAGTTGTTTGCCTAATAATTTATAATAAACATTTGTATTACTTCATCTTTTTCCATATTATTTGAATATTCCGCATTTTAGCATTCCAGTCCTCTTCTCACATTACCCAGTATTACTTCACAATGTTTTATGTTCTGCTTGCTTTAATGATGTGTAGAATTCCTTATGGTCTCTTTATTCACTATGTTGGCTTTGGTCAATTAAATATTCAATATTCAGTCAATCCAGCAGAGATAAATGGCTCTAAGATAAAGTTTAGCAGCAAAATAAAGACACCAGAATACTTCACAATGCAACCCAATAGGCCAGTAAAAGGTCATCCCTTCATTCAGGACAGAGCTGTAAATCCTGGTTGAGAACCCTCTGGTGCAACTGCTATGTGTCATCAGAATCTGTCCCTGCTGCCAACATACAGGCAGGTTGAGTCATTAAGCACAAGCCAAGAGCTTAGGAGCATAAGGGCTACAATCTTTTTTTATTGGCTTTGACTCAAATGATTAATTAGGTAAGTCCAGGAGGGCTAGGCCATTTTACAGTTGAGGTCCAAGAAGAAAAAGTCATTTTTTAAGACAGATTGTACAAATATATGAAAACAGATAATCTTCTCATATTATATTTGCATTACTGGACAGTGTGGTTGTTAATTGTCAACTTGTTTACCATGCCTACAAGCCATCAGCTCTCCTGTTTCTTGGCTGGCACATTTGTTCACTAGTGGTATCCACAGGAAGCCATCACCCAGGCAGCTGTCATGGTTCTTTTTTTTTTTTTTTGGTTCTTCTGTTTTCCACTGCCGAGAATGGGATAGCTGGCATCAGCCTCCCATTTATATCATCCATGGTCAGCATCTCTACTACCTAGGTCACTAATCAAGCTTTGCTCCTTTGGGTCACATTCAAGGCTTTACGACCATGTAGCATACAGCTAGGTATTCATCTTTGGCCAAAAATAATATTTATGTATTCAGATACTGACATACAGCTAATTGTTATACACCTAATACACAATACAGAACATACATCAGCAAAGGTGCATATAGGAAGATAAACTTTGGAATTAAGTTACAGAGAGTAATGATAAAACGCATCATTATCTACAAATGTTTTATTTCTTGTTTGGTAACGAGTTAAAAAGGAAATAAGACTGCATTAGTAAGGGGAAAAAACAGAAACAAACACATCATAATTATAGCTTTTAAAGGTAAATATAGCATAACAACAGTGTTTGCCATTAGTTGCTACAGGAAATGACTAATGTATTTATCTCCATGATTTACAGTTTATTGATAATGCTACTAACTAAGGCATTAGCAAGTAGCACTGGAAGGTAATAAGATGACTCTACTGCCAGAAATGCTTGTGGACTTTAACAAATATCACTTTAAGTTATATTATGTGTAAACAGCAGTATCACATACTTTATAGACTGCATGACATGAAAATTCAAATGTGTTAATGGCACAACTTCCTGCTACCATATGTGTAATGAGGAAGGGACTGGAATAGTATATCACATTTTCCACACAACCACTTGCATTTGAAGAATTAGTAATCTTTTCTTGTACTCCATAAAAAAACTGACTGTTTAATCATCTATTCTTAAGTAACAGTTTCAGAAAATGTAATTTAGAGCTAGAGGACAAATGGAGAATCTTTGGTGCAACAATGCACACATCCATAAGCTAGTTATTTTTTTGTTTGTTTATTTGCATATAGAATGAAATTAACAGTTTTAAATAATGTAGAAATAAAGTAGCACACCCAATATAAGCCTGGTGATTTGTTTTTGGCACTGCAGACTATTTCTTGGCATATATTATGCATGTGGTTTTATTGTGTATGCAAGGGAGAGGCTGCTTCTGTTTTAGGAAGATGTTGCTGCCAGCTTACATTATAACGTCATTGGACATTGAGTTAGTGAACAGATAAACTACAGTGTTCTCCTTTACAAGCGCCTTTACTTTGGTAGAGCTGTGATAATTATTCCCCTTTTCTGAACAGCCTACTTTCTGTCTTGACACATAGTAAACAATGTTTCTTTTTACATTTACGGTTCTGATCCACAAGACGGTGCACTCTAGTACTGTGCTGTCATTCAGAGCAGCTGCTGTAATCGAACGCCTACCAGCAGATACTCACCAGCCAAGCTCCTTATAAAATATTAAGAAGGGCTGCTTCAGCCTAGAGATGATGTCTTACTTTCCATCCTGCTGCTGCTACTGCCTGAGACAATGTTAATGACAAGTTTCTATAGCTCCATCACCGAATGTTATTCGGGATAAAAATAAATAAGACCATGTTTACATGTTACTAACAGCAAGAACCATGCAAAGAGCTGTTCTGAGAATTAATGTGTTCTAGATAACATCGTGCAATCTTCCTTAAGAAATTATTAAGGCTATACAGTGAAATCTATCTATTTTACAAGAGTCTGTTTCTTCTTTATTTGAATTTGTTAATGGGGGTAGAGGATGAGCCACAGTTCTTGCTGTTTTTAACTTAGTCAGATACTTAATGATACATAATGGGTGTAGTAGAATGACTGAGGTGAGACTCAGACATGAACCTAGCACCCACAGGGATAAAAAATCTAAACATCTACATGTTTAAAGGGCCTGCATGGCATCTGGCTCGATTTGTGAACAGAAATTTAAATTTGTTACAGAGCACACTTCTATTAACAAGCAGAAGTTCTGCATGTAGAAATAACTGTAACTGAATGTAAAACAAATAAATAAATAAATAATTCTAAACTAAATGTTAGTACACTACATCTCATCTGGGGCCCAAAGTAACTTCACCCAAAAATAAAGGACCCTTTCTCAGAATCCAAACAACTTCTGCACAAAACATAGCTGGCTTACTAGGAAATATCATAAACCATTTTCTCATTTCCTTGTTCTATCTGGAGAACAATTCACTAACTGAGCTAAGACAGATGCAGCTGAAACAATTTACTTCTCGACAGCCATCACTTCCCACAGTATCTCCCTAGGTTGTACTCAGTTTTTACTTTAACTATCCATTTGGTTTCTTCCTTTGTTCTTTTGCTCCATCCCTTTCAAAGAAATGAGTCAGTTCCTTAAAAAAAATAGAAAAACTTTGGTAAACCTGAAGTTTATGGGTTCAGCACTAAATTCCTAAAGGTCTATGTCTCTTTTCCATTTTCCCCCTGTCACACAGTCAATGCTCTCCTGTTTACTGAGAACTTGTCCAGTTTATGGTTACCTTCTCTGGCAACTTTTATGGTCGCCATCTTTTCAAATTTCTAAATTAGGACATTTTTCACAGAAATAAAGTACTTTATAGGACAAACTGCACCAGTGACCAGTACAACAAATTGTTCTTTACTTCTTTGCCAAAATCAAAATTTACTAATAATATGATATAGGAAGAAAAAAATAACTATTAAAAACATACATATGCATTCCTTATGGTATGTTAGCTGTAGGATAATAGATGTATGCAATAATCAGATGATGTTAAAAGGCATCTCTGGTCCTAAAAGTGCAGGACATTTGGCTTTTTAGATTTTTTTTTATATAACACAACTGCTCAACTAGAGACCGTTTTCAGTAAGGAGGGATAGGGAGCAACCTTAGTCCTGCAGACCTACTTCTGTTCTCCTTACCTTAAGCAGACTACTGGAATCTGTTACAGTTATGCAGCTCAAAGATGTAAATTAGTCATATATAAAGCTGCTGTGAAGTCAACAACAGACTTTACACTGCAAAACCACAACTCTTGTCACAATTACCAATACTATTTTCAAAGCAGGGAACTCAAGAAATGCCACAGACATCCTGTTTGTTGGCTATCCAAATCCTTGGAATCAGTCTACACCCCCCTCCCAGTATTAGAGAGCTAATATGACCTGACAAGTTGGTTGGAGCCAGAAGATATTCATAAAGGATTGGCTCTGTGATAGCTAGGTCTATGGGAAGGGAAGAATGCAGGGGCAGTTGTAGGGACAAGTAAGGTATAGGTGAAGGACAGTTTTGATAGGTTGGGTTAGTGACACAATGAGTGGTTTGGCCTTGGGGTAAACGTGATGTGGTACATGAATCTCAGTCTTTTTATCTGCAAGCACTGGTTAAGCTTCTGGAACTTGGAGTATCATTGGATTACGTGGCTGAGCAGAGGTGGCTCACTTGGATACTAGCTGACTTTGGAGCATGATTGGATTATGTGGCTGAGCAGAGGTGGCTCACTTGGTTACTAGTTGAACTTGGGGCATCATTGGATTACTTGGCTGAGCAGAGATGTCTCACTTGGTTACTAGTTGACCTTGCAGCATCATTGGATTATTTGGTTTTGTAGAGGTGGGTCACTTGGTTACTAGTTGACTTTGGAATATCATTGGATTACTT
>NC_056746.1:569634461-569639461 GCF_019279795.1 Protopterus annectens
TTAAAATGATAACCACAGTTAACTTCAATATGTCTGATGAAGTATTCATTGTGAAACGTGAAAGAGCTTACAATGTATACTGTTTTTAAGTGACTTCTTTTATTAAAGCTTTCTTCTGCATTTTGGTGTTGCCTCAAGAGTTTTTTTCTGTGACTATTAGCTGTATTGATTCTCTAGCCTTATGTAGTAGCCTGGCATGCAATGCATTTCCACAATGCCACACCAGTGACTTATGCACATTCTGTGCATGAGTTAAATTACAGCTGTTGTTGCTGTTGTGTCTTTCGGTTTTTCCTGGTTAGGGGTCGCCACAGCGGAACTCCGGTCCGCTAATGATTGGCAGTAGATTTTTACGTGCCGAGTTTCCAGCTCTGATGCACAACCTTCAACGAAGGTAAGTCCATTCACGCATATCTCCACACAGAAGACACTCTAGCTGAGAATCGAACAGGACAACGTCTTACTGTGAGGCGACAATGCTACCGCAGCACCACCACCACAGTATGAGTTAAATTACAGCTACTGTGCATAAATGCATAACTTAGTGGTGAACACCTCTTGGCACATATTACTGCATGCTAGAGAAACTGCTGGTGCTTGGTGTCACAGTGTAGTATGTTGAGTTGCCCCCTCCTCCCTCCCTCAAGATAAATGACTTATTATCAGCTATGTACTCAAACCTTTTTTAATGGGCTTCTACAGTGCCCAGTCACTAATCAGTTCCAGGTCATATGAAGCAGAGTCTGGGCTTGTTCTCTTTGCACTATAGTGCCAGCCACATTTCTGAATTTATTTGTGACCACACTAGTCATATTGTTGTCATATAATGGATATTTCTTCTTGTGTTTATAGCACCGTGACATATCTTTTTTTTACTGTAGTAATTATACACATTTTTTCCTGTAAGCATGCTCATTATGTCTTGTAGATAGGTGATCATTGTTTATTGATAACAGTTTACAGTTACAATTTTCCCTTCAGTTTTCTGATATAATTAAAGAATACCCTATTACAGCTTTCATCCTTTGAGAATAAGCCGAGATTATAGTTCAATCAGGACAATTTGCTAAGTATGTAGCTTTTGCATTTTATTTTAATCTAGATTTGTTTCTACAACTTTGATAAGTTTTGAAAGTTTAGTAGTACTATTTTGTTTTGTTTTATATCTCAATACATTTATAATTCCATCAAAGGTGTTTTTTAAACGTCTTTATTAAATTATCACTTAAGTCAAAGGCACACATACAGTAATATGAAAGAAAACATACATTATACATCTATGTTCTTTCTTTAAAACTGTAATTTGATCAACATTACATAAATTGCTCAGTTCCTGCCTTCCCTTAAACCTCTCTCTTCCTCCTAAATATTATTCTGCATGTATTGTTCCTGCAGGGAATTTTTAAAATCTGCAAACTCATTATACCCACCCGCCCCAAAAGAGCATGTTCCCAGTTACATCTTTCTTTCCAATCACACCTCCAACATTTGTTATCTACCTGGGGAAAATTTAATTCCTATTTGAGGTATAAAAATACCCATGCAAACACTTCCAAGTAAAAATCCTAAACCTTCTTGAATTTTTTATGAATTTATAAGAATATTCATTCCTTGCCAAAATGTATTGAAGACTGAAGATGTTAATATAACAGAATTTGTTTGTAGTATCCTGAGCAAACCTATATGCATCAATGAAGACAGCATCCCAGTGTGTCTTCATGAGTATTTCATTTACTGCATCATGATTTCCACTGCTAAATCTAGGAATGATCATTAATGCATGACTGAGATTGATTCAGTGGTAGATTTACCAAGGAGGCTATGGAAGCTAAAGCTCCCCCAGCAATGTTTCTTTACTTCAAAATAAATAAAGAAGCTAGGGCATCCCCATTCACAGCTTGGGACAGGTGCTGTATACACCGTCATGATCTGCATACCTCTCAACTGTACCGATTTTGGCAGTGCATTCCTATTTTCAGACTTCATTTACCCTTTAACATGAATTTCCAATCCCTCACTTTCAAACATATGTTTTGTATGCTTGTCTTTATGCTTGGCTGACATGTCATCTTACAACTAAGTGGGAGTAACAGCCTGACAGCCAAGTGGAATATGAAGCCAATGAGTGGCAAAGTGAATATTAACTGAACTGTAGCTCTCCATCTTATAGTGATGTAAAAGTTATTGCAGTACTACCCTGATTTGCCATAAATTAACAGAACAGCTCAGTGCAAGTGCAAGAGCTAAGCCAGGGGGTAGCAAGCATACCACTCTACTATCCCCAAATCTGTTTCATATTTTTGTCTCTTCCCTCACAAAATGCTTGAAATTCTGGTATACCACCAAGGATTACAGTCAGTAGTACCAGATATTAAAGATTCATGCTCCTCATAGGTCCAGAAATGAGTGTTTCATTAACCTTTTAAGTGAATTAAAATAATATTTAAAAATGTCACTGATTTTGAGCCTACATCCCTCATTATTTTTGTCTTTGTCTGATTCTTGAGCAATTAAGTCAAGAGCTATGGCAGAGAGGGGAAATATTTTGCTTAATTGAGTATAATGCCTGCCAGTGACAAAAGGTAAAATTAAGAACTCTTGGGGTAGTGCATGTGGTGACCACCTGGGAGGGAGTGAAGGACCTCAGTGTGTAAAATCACTGCTGCTAGTCCCTATCTTCATAACAAGGACTGGAGATGTGGCATTAAACAAAAGCATACAAGAAGAACAGTCAATGTGTATGTGACAAGTACACCTCTAATCTGTACAATGCAGTTAAATTAATCCACTGGGAAATGGAATGGTAATTAATGCTTTGTTACTGATAAAAAAATGCAAATATGTTTCCTTTCTGTTTGTCGAACATTATTACCAGCGATAATGTTTGACAGCTGAAAGAAAACATCTTTGCATACAAAGTGGAATGTGTGCCTCCTTGAAATGTTTTGTTTCCTGGTTTTCAAAGCAGACACTAACACAAAAAACTTGGTATTGTCTGTGATGATGATGATGATGATGATGATGATGATGATGATGATGATGATGATGATGATTAATCTGCCATTTATGCACATATACATTATGTTAGTGTGTTGCTGTTATACCAGAAATGTTCTTTGTGGATTGCAGAGGTGTGATACTCTAAGTACATGCTCAAGCCATACATGTGTGGGCATTTTCTTCTGCTTGATTAGTCATATAGATTTTGGGTGAGATGCAGTAGAAAGCCTGCAAATGTTCACTAATAATGCCAAAGTGGACATGAACGTGGTAGAAAAGAGGAGCAGCAGCCATAAGCCATGAGGCATATTTTTTAATCCGTGCAGGCAAGCAGATACAGGTAATGGGCTCCACTTCAGTAAAATTGTTTACTTTTATGACTGGGGAGCAGCTCTGTGAAATGGAGTAGATAATATTGTATTACTGTTGCCCACACCTCTCAATCTCTTATGTCAAGAGTTAGGAACTAAGCCAAAATAATGATGTAATAGTTGAATCACACATTAGAGAGAAAACGGTACAATCATAGCTGCAGGCTCTACTACAAAACTACTTGGAGTACTAATCGACAACCACCTCACCTTTGAGCCACATATTAACAACACTATAAAAACAGTAAACAAAAAACTAGGTTCCCTCTATAGGATCAAACCCTTTCTTACCCCACTAGCCAGGACCACTATTGCCTGGACCCACCTTATCTCAACCCTCCTATATGCATCACCTATCTATACCAAACTATGCAAAAGCAATCTGAACAAGCTAGCTAGCTCCTACAATAATATTGCCAGATTTGCAACTGGCTCTACCTATAGAACCCATCATTGTAACAATCTTAATCAGCTAGGGTGGTTAGAATTGCCAAATCTTATTCTATCAAACCAGCTAACTATTGCCTATAAGATATTGTTTAATCCTACATCTACTCCAGTACTAACTAATCTAATCACCCCCTACAATAACCTGAAACCCTGCGCGCTTCAAACAAATTAATGGTAAAGATATGTAAAACCAACAATCTGGCTGGAGACTCTCTATTCTCTAACACAGTGGGTAAAACCTGGAACTCCCTCCCTACTGATCTAACCTCCCTACCTTCTACTACCCTATTTAAATCCAAGCTCAAACCATACCTTAAATGGCACTGGCTATGCCCCTGTGCAAACCCAGACTAACTTCCTCCACTGTCTCCTGACCCTATTCTTCTCACTCACACAAACTAGTTATTCCTTTTTCTACTAACACCATTGTTTGTAAAACCTTCTTAAAGTTCAAATAGTGCTCAATTTTACTTACCTTCTATTTTTGTTGTATGTATATCCATATATGATATGTTAGCTTAGAAAACTTTTTCCTTACTCTTAAGCTAAAATGTATTTACTAGTAAAATTTGTTAAATCTTAGTAATGTACTTATGTTATTGTGATTTTATTCTGAAACGTGGAGCTTTTCTCCCCGGGCCTCCACTGAAAATGGACATGTATCCAGTTGGACTAGCCCGGTCAACAAATGTAAAATAAAAATAACATACATAAATATACTTCAGTGGAAATAATCAGTCACTATATTTAGCAAACAAGCCTTGTGCAGGCTTGTTCACTTATACATAAAGATACAAAAAGTTAATGTCACCCTCATTTTATTTATTTTTTATTTCATTACAATCAGACATCTGAAATGAATGCAATGAATTTGCTACAATTGTTGGGTGGAGGGAGAGTCTGTGGGTGAAAGTAACTAACCCTTTTGTCATTTGCTCAATTTAAATTATCATGAAATTGGCTTTGCATTTCTAGTAAGTTTTTTTTATTCTGTGAAGTAAATTAGAATACTTTACGGTGTCTACAGTGCTTTGTATTTTTGTGGAACAGACTTGAAATTCACTACTGTGGTCACTGTAATTATTAATACCATTGTTATTTTTTACCACATTCAGACAATTGAGGTATATGAAACCAGTAATATGGCTATAAAAGCTGTGTGCAAGGGCTGTCAAGTTA
>NC_056746.1:569641961-569781961 GCF_019279795.1 Protopterus annectens
GCGCATCAGAGCATCTAGGAACCTGTGTCTTCTGGACTAATTAATTTATTTCACTGCAATCTTGGCCAGTTAGGCTGTGTTGAAGGGATGGAGGAAAAAAAAATAAAGTGTAAGGCAAAATGTGAATAAAACAAAAGATAAATAATTCAGATGGTGGGAACACCAATGAGGAGAAATTGGGTGCAAAACAATCAAGAAATATCACTATTGCCTACATTTAATATGTTGTATTATAGATTCCTTTTATGCCTTTTATGCCTGTGTGAAATTGACTTTCTGTAACTCTTGTGTTCTCAACTTCATATATGCATTTCTAAATCTGCAGAAAATGGAAAGAAAATGAAATATGAATGTGCCAAGAAGTAGGACCTTGTTGAGTGACTATTCACATTTATATTTTGTCAGCAATAACCTTCCATCTGTATGTGTTCTGGATCCACCAGTGTGATTTTACTCTTAAGCTAAATATGTTTTGATGATCTGTGTTAATTATAGGTTCATAGGTTCATAGGTAGATACTAGGCTATCTGCCCTAGGGCATTTATAAGCCTAGCCAGAGTGTATTTGGCTTCCGCCTCCCTATTAGATTAGCCTACTTTGCCTCTTTAAAGTAGGTCACAGAAGGTACCCTTTTAAGATTAGTTTACTGTGCCTCTGTCTAGCAGGGACACAGAAGAGATCCCAGGGGTGAATTTGCGATCTCCCATCCACGCGTCCAGATTTTGCTTGAAGAGGGTCAGCGAGGAGCTATGTCTAATATGAATTGAGATTCTATTCCAGAGTGAGGGGAGCCTCTGGGAAATGAATCTGTCCCTCCAGCATGTCCTATTTATTTTTGTGCTGAGGTTTAGGTCCCTGGATCATGTAGCTCTAAGGGACTTGGATTTTTTGAGGTGGAGCATGTCCATTAATTCTGGGTTTGACATGGCTTTGTATGTCAGGCATAGATCGCCTCTGAGTTGGCGGTAAGCAACTGAGTAGAGCTGGAGTTTCTTTAGTCGAGCTGCATTGGACATCTGTTTGTAGCCAATGATCCTCTTGGTGAGGTACTTTTGGGGTCTTTCCAGTTGCTGCAGGTGTCGGGTAACGTACATCCCAAAAGGGGCATTGTACTCAATTATGGGCCTGATGAGTGATGAGTAGAGGGGCACAATGACCTCTCTTGATCTAGATGTGAACCCTTTCTTGATAAGGTGGGCTATACAGAAGGTCTTTCTAACCACTTTGGCAGCGTGATTATCAAAGGAGAGATTACTATCTACGTTTGTCCCCAAATCTCTAATTACTTCTTCCGTACTTAATGGATTACCACCTATGTGGTAATTTGTGGGCACCTTGTTTTTCCCAAAGGGGATGACTATGCACTTTTTAGCATTTAGCTTGAGGCCGTGGCTCTGGCACCAAGCATCCGTCTTTGTGAGACCCTTTTGGAGGATGCTTGTGTCAGCTGGAGATTCGATTATGGAGGGTATAACCATGGGTAGGGAGCAGAAATATCCCAGAATTAAGCTAAATCTGTGGCATACAAGAATGGAGCCCTGACTACAGCCCAGCTGACTTTGGTTCAAGTAGCAGTCCAGGTGCTGGACAAGCCATTGGGGAGGGAAAGAAATTGAAAGGTGATACATGATAAGATCTCCCAGAGGGTGGATAAGGATAATCTAGTAGAGTGTTTCTTATGCTAATGAATTCCCAATAGTGACCAGAGATGTAACAGGAACATCCACTCAAAGATGGAGTGGAGTTACCTTAGGGGCTACATCAGTTGCAGATGTGAGTGATGATCGCATTCTTTACCCACTACACAAACACCTCTGAAAAACTTAAGACACAGGGAATGTTAGGGCTGTATAGCAACAATTCCCTGATGACTACCTACATGACAAAATCACTGTCACTGTTCCTTGCCTGAAGGGCAGGGGTCTTGATGACTAGCAAGCTATTCAGGATTCAGGGGAGGGGGCTAAAAATATCAGGTTTGTTATTATGATCACTAAGATAACACCATATCTAGATGGATTTTGTACTGGTAGTGCAGATGATTAATTTTTGAGCATTTTTGTCTAACTCCTTGGCCTGGAGAGATTAAGCCCTTCCTATGATCTGGATAATTTGTGGTTAGTTAGCATCTTGGGAACTAAGCAAGCTAGGTAGGGAGGGTGGGTGTGAGCCACCAACATTGGCATACTCATCCTGAGTGAGAGAGAAAGAGATGGCCCTATCTAGTGCAGTGCCAGTATCTATTGATAAAAAACATGCATGGCATGCAGCATATGGGCTGGGAACATCTGCTTGTCACTGTCATGCTGCATTGTGCACTAGGTGTTATAAGAAATGTGCAGATGTGTGCACAGAAATAGAGGAAGGCATAGCAGGCCCTTGTGTATGGGAGTGTATGTGCAGCTGCCAGGGGAGGGGGGTTTGGCCACAGAAACAAAATCCAATGCCTGACTGGATGATGACCTTCTGTGATGAGCTGTCACCCTAACTGGGAATCAATGGGATGACCAATCATGCAATGACTGGTGGCTAGCAGGCAGCTGGAGAAAAATCTAAAAGAAAATATTTGCGCATATTTATTTGATGTTAATTTACACAGTCAATATCTGGGTGGTTATAATCTAGCAAAATAATTGTCTTTTCATTGATTGTTACATCCTGGAGTTTAGTTAGAAAATTCATTTGCTCTTTAGGGAACACAGATCATGAGTAATACTACTAATATTTACACATGCATTCATTTATTCAGTTATGCAGTATATTACAGTGCCTGGATACATATATCTATTGTCAAGTTTGAAAAAACATTGGAGGCACAGTAATTAAAAAAAAAACAGGTTTATTTAAATAATCAGCAAAAGGATTGCACACTTGGCTTTTCTCAGTCAATTCCACAAATTATTTACACAATTTATGGTACCCTAAAGCACTGGCACAACTTCTTCAGTGTTCACTGTATAAAGGGTAAGCTTTGGTCAGTATTTTCCTAGGGAAACCTACTCTGGACAATAAAAGTACTAGTTCTAATGGCAGTTCATTTAACATTAGCCTTGTACAATGGTACAGCTTCTGGAAATTTGGCTAGCATACTCCATTATTATTTGTATGTACCGATGCCTACTGCTATATTTTAACTAGTGCTACTGTCCATAGTAGTGTCGCCTCTATAATAGGTATTAAAATCAATGGGCTTTTTAATCCAGGAATGGGTGCAATTTTCTAACAATCTGAAAAATAAGCAATTAAATGTTTTATTCATTTCATTATATCTGACCAATAACACCTGGCAAATACTCTTGGTTTAGTTATTTCGGTCTACAGGTGACCTTCTAATATGTCATTATCTGCTAACTTCATTGCTAGTGCTCTATATAAGTTTGTGGTACTAGCAAGTGATGCAAAATGTCCTCCACCATTTTATTTTTGCTATATATGTAATCATCTTTTAACTCAAAATAGGAGCAAGAAGAAATTGAAACTTCCCATTGATTGTCTTTCCCATAATCTTTGATATATTAGCTCTTGCTCTTCTTAAAAAGTAGCACATTATTATTGAGTTTTTTAATGTGTGTGTGGCTTTCCTGTTAGTCCAGTAACTTGGTGTTACTCTCTTAACTTTCCTGTCTTAAAAATGGAAGTTATAAGTTCCTCTCCTAAACAAGTTGGTACTGGTTACTTCTGTCTTCTACTGGAAATGATCATTCCAGACTAATGGTCCCTTTAAATTTTCTTCTGTCTGTACAAGCTCTTTGAGAGCTCCATTTTTCTTATCCGTCTCACTTTTAATACCCATTACTGTTTCTTTATTCTGAAAGTCCTCACTTAAGTGTTCTGTTTCTGTATAAAATGTTCTGTAAGTCTGTGTTAAACATCTGTCCTGTAATGATTCTTATTTCAGAGTTTTCCATCTATTACTTTCAGTTCCTATGCTGATATCTCTAACAGTATTGGATATCTGTTGATCTGTTGGTGGGACCAGTTTCATGTAGCTCACTGAATCCTTTTGTACTATCTAACCATAACCAAATCCTAATTCCTTTTGTATTTTCTATGCTAGTTCCATTCCCCTGGTTTTGATTCTGGATGTTTGTGAAAGTGTCATTTTCTTGCTCTTCCCATCCCCCATTCTTATACTGAATGGATACCTCAAGCTGTTACTTAATATCTTTCTCTTATAGCATATTTCTGCATTCAAACTGTGTCTATAGAGATGTTTCCTCTTCCTACATATTCCACAGTGCCTTAAAATGGGGAGAGTACTTTCCTACTATAAAATAGAGTCAAGTCAGGAGCCAAATCTACATGATGCAGATGTTTTTCTTGAACTATCTTCTATTCTACATTTGTGATAGGATATTTCTTTTTATTTCCATGAAGATATACCACTCCACCATTTTATAAATCTTATGCTTGTACACATAGGAACTTTTGACAAAATTAATCATGCTTTCAGAACCCAGTGAAGCTTAAAATTGTCTCCATTCCAAAATATACTGCATTTTATTAGTTTGTTTGCAACACAATGACATAATACTGACTCAATGATCCTGGTTTCATTCTTATCACTTCCATAGGAGCAGATTCATTTATCACACTTCTAATATGGTATTCTCAGTTTTAATGGAACAGACTCTGGTCATGACTTTTTGTTTTACAGAAGATTACACATTTCTTACTGTGACTTTAGATTTATAAGCAGGCAATTCAATTGTTTAGAATATTGCTAAGTAATAAGCATTTTACTAAAATTGCTAAACTGTCAGAATTGCTAGGATTACTTTGCAATATTAATTTTCTTATAATACTAGTTAATGCACTTTTGAATATGCCCACTGCTTGAATTTCTAACATGTTCACTCTACTGTTGCTATCAACATCTAACCACACTTAGACAGCTGAGCTCTTACCAGTTTGTTAGCATCAAACATTCAACTGTGAAATTTTATAGCAAAAACTTTAAAAGGTACTCAAGCCCCTGCTAACATTTCTTTCTTAAGTTTCTCATAGTCAATGTAATAATCAGTTCCTTCCATGTCCATATAGGTTTTTAATCCTTTCCACTGACAGATGGTAATAAAAATAATTGCCCATTCTGACTTGTCCCAGTTGTCGTGGGTGTTTTGTCTTTCAAATGTTATTAAATAGGACCTGGCATCATCCTCTTTGCTCAGCTCATAATAGTCATGCATAGTTCAATAGTTAGCAATGACCTTAGCCAAACCCAGTAATTACTGTTGAGCTGTACAAGCTTTTGATTAGTCTTTACCTTGGGCTAAAATAAAACCTTCAGAAAATCCTCCATGTCTGTATGTGTAAAAAGAGATACAACAGGAAAGAAAGAAGCATTCATTCCCAAAACATGGCACAGTTACAAGCACATCTCTAGATTCATAAAGTCCACAAGAACTTTAGTTCAAATAGAGTAATCACTTGGTGACAGAGGAGCAGAAAGGACTGTTATTGTCAAGTCCCTGACCAAAGTGCCTTTGCAAGCAATATCACAAATTTCAGAGACTTCACATGTACAAACTTTCTATAACTCCATGATAAAGTCTCTAAATTCAAGTTTAACTGTATCAACAAAGACACAGCAAGTAGTTATACAAATAAACTCTATGCACTCCTGAGTAAATGCATTGCCCAGCTTTGTTAAGGGTAGATCCTGTATAATGAATCTGATCAACCTGATGAAAGAGTAACTCAATTTGTGGACAGTGGGTGTGCTAGCCATACAGTATACCTTGACCCGGATAAGACATTTGATACCATACCACATGCCAACATAAAAAAAAAAGCTGAATGAGCTCCAAATTGACACACGTCGGTAGGTAGATAGCGATATGATTGGGGGCAGAGCTAGATCATGGTCCAATGGGGCCCTAGGAAGGGGAATGGACCAGGGCCACCCCCCTCCAACCCCCAAATGCAGCCAGCCTGGTGCTCCTTCTCCCAGTTACCATAAACACTGCCCAAACCTGTCAGTGGGTATACTGTTTTCTTCTTTATTTTTGAAATAAGGCAGAGAAATAGATTTAATTTAAAACTTGTAATTTAAATATCCTTTGATGACCAAATTACTAGTAGTGTCTTTTTGGGGGAGATCCTTGGTGGTATTTATGCTACTAGAGGAAATTTGGCCAGGGCATTGGGGAACTTCCCCCTTCTCTTTTTGATAGCTCAGTTGGTTGTAAAAGATATCACAACACCTACCATTAACGTAGACAGATGGGGCCTCAGTTTGATATCTCATCCAAAAGAAGATACAGTCAAGAGTGCAACACTCCCACTAACACAAGAATAGGGATCTAAACTTGCTGAAGTAAATAAACAAAACTTGTTGGAAAGAAAGGTTTATCACCCATTGCTTGCTCCTTCTCTAAAACAAACTTCCACTTCCAGTTAATCAAAACAACCACTTTCTTCCTTCAAAAGTAGTTAGAAAACTGAGTATCCACAAATACACCTCTGGTATAGGTTTATAGGTTATTACTTGGTTATTGGTCTAAGAGTCATTTTTGGCCCTAAGTTTACCCCATATTTATAAAAATATTGCTTACACATCATGTGTCAATTTGCCAAGGAATTTTATGGTTACTATATAGGCTTATACATATCACTGCCCCTGTCTGTTAGAGACATAGGTGCCAAACCAGGGATAAATCTGTGATTTCCCATCCGTTGGTCCAATTTACATTTGAATAGGGTTAATGATGTGCTTTGCTTCACATGGATAGGAGGCCTGTTCCAAAGAAGGGGTAATCTTTGAAACACATATCAGTCCCCCCAATATGTCCTGTTTATGTCACAGATGAGGTTTAGGTCCTTAAAACTGGAATTTCTGATGATATTTGTTTTGTGGGTGTACAACAAATCCATCATTGTGGGATCAGAGAATGCCTTGTAGGTTAGGCATAGATCACCACACAACAGTCTGCAGGAGACCACATACAGGAATAGGGCTTTAAGATGGTCTGCATAGGATTTATTTATTATTATTATTATTATTTATTTATTTTACATTTGTTAACCGGGATGGTCCGACTGGATACATGTCCTTTTTCAGCGGAGGCCCGGGGAGAAAAGCTCCAACAGAGTTACATTGATAATTAGGTACAGTAAATGAGCTGAAAGAACTTAACAAAAACATAGGCTATTTACATACAAGTACAAGACTGCCATTACTATTTCTGAGATTACTACAAATGTAACATTAATAACATATTAGCAAGGACGGTAGGCAGTATAATGACATAGAGTTAGACAGGATACATATTTCTTTATCACAGTATACAAAGTACTTATCATCTTAGCTAGTTGTTTATGTTTTAGTTAATGGCACAGAGCTAGTCTGGGTTTGAGCAAGGACATAGCCAGTGTGACATGAAGTGGAGTTTTAGACTATTTTTGAATTGACTTAGAGAAGTTGCAAGCGTGATGTTATTTGGGAGAGAGTTCCATATTGGATTTGTTGTTCAGTCCCTTCATTCTTTTTGTGAGGAATCTCTGTGGTCTCCCAAGCTGTTTCAATTGCCTGGTCAGGTACAAGCCAAGGGGTGTATTGTACTCAATGACTGCCCAGATGATAGCCAAGTACAGTGGAGCAATGAACTCCTTTGACCCGGGTGCCCTGAGCTTACTTATATGTTGTGCAACATAGAAGGATTTCCTCACCACAGTATACATACAGTGGTCAAAGGTCAAGTCACTGTCAATATGTGTTCCCAGATCCCTGACCACTGGGTCTACTTTAAGGGGTAGATTATCAATGCTTTAGTTTACATGGGTGGTTGTCTTTACAAAGGGTGCTATTATGCATTTTTTATGAGTTTTAGTTCATGGCTCTGGCAGCAGTTGTTACTCTGTGTCAGGCACTCTTTAACAATATCCATGTCTTTATGGGATTCAGTGCCCACATCTAGTTTGCAGTCTTCTGCAATCTTGGTCAGCCAGAGGGCCTTGACATTTGTCTTGACTTCAGGGAAGTAGATTCCAAAAAGAATAGGCCACAACAGCAATTCCTGTGGGACTCCACTAGTGGCTAACCTCTTTGTGGAGGCAGATTCCTCAATCCTAAATTCTTGTGTCAGATGACATACATGTTTATGCCTAATTATGTTAGTTTATCTGTAATGCCTGAGTGAGGTATTGCGATGAACACCTTGGCCAGTTTGAGGCAGTGTGCACTGTTTTGCCCTCATTTATAATTTTAGTCATGTGCACCAAGTTAATTAGGCATGACCTGCCTTTGACAAAATGAACTGGGTAGAGTTCAGTGTCTATAGGTTTTAATGTCATTGCTTGTCAGATCCATAGGGCTTTCCTTGGTCTTGCATATGAGGCTAGTCAGACTTATTGGTCTGTAGTTCTGTTGGTCCATGGAAGGACCCGTTTGCTTAGTAGGATAACCACTGCAGACCTTCTTTCATTTGGCACAAAGTCTGTCTGGAGGTTAAGGTTCAATAGAAATTCTAGTGAGCCTGACAGACCATGTTTCTTGCTATTAAGTAGGCCATACTAGGACATTGTCAGCATCCATGAATGCAGTGCCATTTACCTTAGAGAGTGCAGTAAGGACCCATTCCATAATGATAGTGGGTGGAGAAATGGTTGGGGATATTTCCTCAAGTGTGCATGACTAGGGCTGATAGGGAGGTAAAACTGGAGCTAAATTTATTGGCCAGCAGATCGGCCATATCCTCCCACTCCATATAGGTGGTTCCAGTCACCATTAGTTCATCATATTTTGGGGCATTGCTTTAAGATTGCATTCTTAACAGAAGAAAGCCTTATGGTTGTTCTCAGCCTGGGAGGCTATTTTTATCTCAAATCTGGCTTTGGTGGACTTGATTAGTCCCCTGAGTTGCTTATTCAGATTGATGAGGGAGTTTTTACCTTGCCGGGCCATGCTCTTCTTATTTTTGGACATGATTTTCTTTCTTTTGTTATACAACCTGTTTATATTGGGATTCCACCAGGATCCTTTTTTGGAGGTTGTCCTATATTTGTTTTGGATATATGACTCTATGCTGATATTTACATGATTGTGTGGGGTTTCTGTGAACAATTCTGCACAGGAAACTGTATTCTCAGGGTCTGAATGGCTTGGAATCTTGCTAGACTGTCACTTAGTAGGCTGTAGTTAGACTTGGAATATTTATCAAATGTTTCAGGATTAGTTGAGGTCCCAGGCTTAATATTTATTTCAAAGGAAACAGCTTTGTGGCCTGACCTAACTAATGAGGTTTTGAACTAGGGAGAATGCATGGTTTTCTATGTTAGTGAGGATCAGGTCAAGGATACTTACACCCTTGCACCCCTGGGGGCATGCAGACTAGCTCTAGGGTGTTTGAGTTACAGAAATCTAGGAATCTCTGGGTCTCCAGATTTGAGGTTGTGCATGATTCCCAGTTAATGTTGGGTTAGCTAAGTCACCCATGACTATTGTGCTGGGTTGAATGGGGAATGTCTCCAGTTCATTCATTTATGTGGTATGGCATTTCTGGGTCATGGAGGGGGACCTATAACTTACAGGGCAATGGTATGGAACTCTGCTTACAGTAAGTTGGACATGGAGAAGCTCAGGTGTGTCATACTGTCTGACCAGCCTTGCGATGTGTTCATGTTTGATGTAAACTGAGATTTCTCCACCTTTAGACCTTACTTGTGCAATAGCAAGACATTATAGCCCTGCATTGTCAGGTTACTCTCTGCAGGTATAAACCAAGCCCAGGTAACTGCACAGATGTCTATATTCCCCAGGCTGAGGAGAGCTTGCAGGGAGTGCAGTTTTCTTTTGTCTGCTGTAGACTTCTGGCATTGCGCAATAACATCTTTAGATTATAATGAGTCAATTTAGCTATGCTGGTAGGTTTAGCAGGTTCACACTGCTTAAAAAGGCACTATGGGAATGGACAAGGTTTTAACTAATATTTTTGAACCTAGAGGGTTTTGATGCATTGTGGTGTCCATCTGAGATGTCGACAAATCTAAATGTTGACATAAGTTACACACACACACACACACACACACACACAGACAAATATAGTTACACATGCAAACACACACGTGTAGATAGATAGATAGATAGATAGATAGATAGATAGATAGATAGATAGATAAATAGATAGATATAGCTATAGCTACATATATAGATGTAAACATATAGGAACCCCAATGTAGGAAAACTAGTGATACTGTTGTAAGATCATTATAATACCAGGGTTGGACAATATGTTATTTCCTTGATAATGTGTGATGAGTGAGTTAGCATATTTAACTAGCAGGAGATGTGAACTCTGAAGTTATGTCTCAGAGCATGCACTGTACATTGCTGTTTTTTTTATTTTAGTTTTTTATCACTGCTTTTGTGCTTGATCTATTGATGTTTCAATATTTCTCTTCCCCATTTGTAACCATTGTATACATTTTATTTACTGAAGTGTATGAGTTCCAACTTATCATTTGAAAAATTTGCTTCCCTCAGGAGTGAAAAATGTATCAAGTTGTATCTACTAACATATGCATGTTCCAATTTTTCAATTGAAGCAAATATAACAGTTATCTACTGATGTGCAAAATCTCCTTTTGGTGATGCTACTATTAATGTAACTGAATTGCAGTTATAATATACATGTCTTATTTTGTAACCAGCCATTGGCCTAAGTCATGGCCGATTGAGTCCTCAGACCAGCTCAGTTATCTAGTTCACAAAGTAAGTACATAAATAAACAAATAAATAAATAAATAAAAGTACACATCAGTGGTGTTATAGGTCTGGGAATGAGTGTTGCCAAGATAATATGTCTGGGCACCAGTGGACTTCACTCTTTCCCAGGGTCAAGGAACAGAGAATTGTTTTATTTGTCAGTCTCTGTGGAAACTGCCAGGTACAAATATGGACACAAGAAGAGTTCTGGCCAAGATTGGTATGACATCCCTCTACAGATTGCAGCTACTAGAAGAATGAATAAAGAAGGAATGGACTTTTCCTGGCTGTGGAAGACAAATGCTACATGCAAACCCATGACAAGGCCTTAAGTCATGCCTGTACCAAATCTGTCCAGGGCTCTTTCAGGCTAAGGCTGCACTTCAAGGCAATCACCATGGCAAATAAAGAATGAGGGGGGTGCTAAGTGCACAATTCAAGCAGTAAGAAAGGGAACTGTTTTAAGCTAGGGTCAAAAGGAAGCTTCCAAAACTACCCTGGCACCAGCACCTATAGGAATAAAGTGTCAGCAAGGACTAAAATAAATACAATACACAGATAAGAAACTCAAATTAACTATAAAGAAAAACTGTGTATTTATTAATATGTGTTAAAGTGCAATAGATGAAATTACAGAAAGCAAGGGTCCAATTTCAGCACAGAAGGATCATCTACTGGCAAATGAACTCCAGCGCCAGCGTCAAGCAAGCATTACAGGACTCAGGATTTATTTATGTGCAGCACTGGCTACATTCAAGGTACACTTAACTCAGGGCTCTTTTTTTGCAGTACAACATACTGATCTACTGTATATGTATGGCAGTAAAAAAAACTATTTGCACAGAATGAGTGGGATTGAATTTGTACTGTAACCTTGTTAACACGTTATATTACAAACTATAACAGAATAATTGTTATAAAATGATTGGTGCACAGTGGTGCAGCAGGTATCATTGTCATCTCAAAGCAAGCAGTTCTCTCATTTGATTCTTGGCTGGGGTAACTTTTCTGTGGAGTATGCATGTCCTCCCTCTGTCTGAATGAGCCTCGCACATTCTAAAGATATGCTTTAGGCGGATTGGACACAGTAAATTGTCCATAGTTGTGAGTGTGTGTGTGTGTGTGTGTGTGTGTGTGTGTGTGTGTGTGTGTGTGTGTGTGTGTGTGTGTGTGTGTGTGTGTGTGCATGCGCGCGCACATGTTTGGGTGTGTGTGGTATGGAAGAACAACTGTGGCAGGGCTAGCCACTTGGAAGTGCAAACATTGGCTTTACATTGTCACTGTTGATGCCACACCATGACCCAGTGTACACAAATGGTAAAAACAGGTTGTGGATGGATGCGTCTATATTATGTGATTGAACAGTGAAATGTTTGAACACGTAATAATCGACCACTAAATGTCAAAATACTGTAATGTTGAAAAACATAAAAACACCTAAACAAACCATAAAAATGCTATAAGCAGGGGGACAAGCCCCCCTGCACCCCCACCCCACTACTTAAATATACCAACTCCGAGATCGCACTACAGTGCAGACAATGGAAAGCTTCCATGTCCACACTGTACGGAGATCTCCATTGAACCGTTCAACATTTCAATGGTTCGACATTTAGGGGTTGATTAGTACGTGTTCGAACATTGCACTGTTCGATCACGTAATATAGATCCGGATGGATGGATGGAATGAAGAATCGGTGGATGGATGCCATGAAAATGCTTAAGTATCATTCAGACTCAGAATAAAAACTAAAGAGAAAAAAATGCAACCTAAAATGATACATAAAGGTTTCTACATATGGTAAAACGCTTAGATTCCCAATATATGCAAAACATGTCATCTTGCACAAAACTGTTATTTTTTGTTTCCCACTGTATCTCTTGGTTTCTTGAGGACTTAATACTTTCTCAAGCTAACTTGGTAATATGATACAGGACCATAACTCTCAACCTGACTGAATTCCTCATTATTTACGGCTTTTGGGCTCAAAATAATAGGGCGCCACAAATTCCTGAGTGGACCCTTTAAATTCTGCTCTTTTTTACTTTTATTTTCATTTTTATGCTCATGCTGATGTTGTTATGCACTGCCAGTGTATCCCATGGTGTTATCAATGTGTGTGAGTCTCTGATTTTAAATCGGACACTACAGCACCTGTCTTCTGTCAAAGAAAAAGGGACTCGCCAGTGAAAATCAAAAGAATTCTGTGTACTCCATTGAAAAACTTTCACAACAAACATGGTTCTTGAATAAGTGGTAACATTAAACTTGAAGCACCTTGCTTCTTAAATACAAATGTACAGCACCAAATTACATGCAGCCAGTCAAAAGCTTTTCAAACACTTCTTCACTATCATACAAAAATATGCATATCTATAATGTAGATACTTAATTTGAGGATCAGCTTTATAATCCTGTACCTGCAATTTCTTCTAGGACAACAAAGAGGTAAGAGTCTTTCACCTCTTTGTTGCAAATTAATTTTTACTCAAAAATATTATTTTACACTTAGGGACAGAGCGCTTTGTCTCTTCTGGCAACGATTAACTTTAACAATAGAACAGTATCATGAACTACAGATGCATTTTTTGGGGGGAGGGGCACTGTATAAGTCTTATTTAGCATACTGTATATGCACAGTTGTGTTATGGGGAAAGGTTTATTAGCAAAAGGACAACTCAGAGCAGAAGACATTACAGGTAAAATGCAAATAACAGGACTCTCAGAGTATGAGTGTCCTTCCGTACTCTACTTTATCTAAAATTAGCAGTATGCCAAATGCACACACGCACACACGCATGCACGCACAGACACGCACACACACACACACACACACGCACACATGCACACAAACACACAAACAATGTGCTGCCTAAGAGGAAAGAGCTTGATTCACAGTTGTACACTTATGCTGGAAATAAAGATGCCCCACCCATTTCCATTTTACTGACAGCAGAGGTCCCAATTCCCTACTCATAACCGTTTGCAGAGATTCAAGAGATACTTTGAAAGGAAAATGGTACAACTGCTGATTTTCAGGCAGCCGCATTGAGAATTGACTGTAATCATTGTACAGGGAACAAAGTGGTAACATTAAAACAAATGACTAATTTTAATTACAATTTGGGGATGCATGTGTTTTGCAGGAGTAGCTGAGTGATGGGTTGGGTGAACCCCACCCAGAAGGTGAAATGTGTGGTCTCTGTGGAAAACATTAGTGGTACAAGAGAAGGGGAAAGACATGGGGCCAGATTCAGGAAGCCTCTGTGTAAGAGTTATAACTCTTACACGGAGGCTGCAGTTAAACGGTGTGATGTCAGCATGTCATGCATATGCATGAGGTGCATGGGGCATGCTGAATCACACTGTAACTCTTACACGGTCCATGTAAGAGAGTAGGGGGCGTGTCCGTAGGCTAAGCCCTGCATGCGGACACACCCCCGGCAGTGTAGGATGGCTGAAAGTAAACAGCCATGAGAGGCCATGGAAATGTAAATAAACACACTACACAACACATTCCCCCACAGACCATCAGTGTACAAAGTGAACAGAGGCTATAAAATGAAAATAAAAACTGTTTTATTTTTTTTAACCCCTGTAAATGTGTGCTACTGTGTGCCAGTGTGCGGGTGTGCTACTAGCGCAACTGCAGTTAGCAATCAATGGAAAAGGATATGAGAACTAAATATGCAAAGTAAGCCAAGAAGAAATAGCTTAGTGGTAGAGGTGCCAGCTTAAGAGTAGGCAGGCAGGGTTCGAGCCCACACAACAACTTTTTTTTTTGTAAATAAGCACTAAAAAAGCCCCTGACAGTATTGTACAAATGTAAAGGTATACCCTTTTGTAAAATGGAATGAAATGGAGCATATATATTGAAATAACACAATAATAAAAATAATCAGAAATGTACTGATAGCTAAGCTGCTGTGAGACAGAGTGCCCGTAGCTGCGTAGTGTTTAAAAAGCTGCAAACTGTATGCCCGTTGCTAAGCACCGGTTTAACAGGCTGAAACTGTTTGCAACTAGCTGTGCTTAGCTTAACATGTGTGTCACTAGCCAATTAAGGTTTATCCCAGCGCACACCGTTTGCGCGCCACTCCCACAAGCTAACTGGCAGTGCGCATGCGTTAGCTCCGCGCAAACACGCGCAGACCTGCTTTTAAGTGCTTAAAAGTGCTTATGGTATGTTTGATTGACAGGTCCTCAACTCATTTCTGTCAGGAAAATTAAAAATCAGTGGTCAGATTTGAACCCAGGATACCATGCACTAGAGTCAAGGTACTAAACCACTAAGCCATGACAGTAAAGCCTAGAAATGCAGAAATAGCATATATATGGGATAAAATCCAGAATGGAGCATGATAAAGCATTTTCAGTGAAGTAGATACAATTCCAAAATGGCCAATCAGAGAAATGTGCGGGAAAAGCGGCATATATAAGCCCCATAGGTGGGAATACACAGCAGAACCAATTGTAGAACAAACCTGCAGTCAGAATGAGTGGAGTAGGTGAGGGACGTTGCTTTCGAGCACAGTGTTGGGGAGTTGAGGAGTCCAGATACATGGTCTGGCTCCTTGTCCATCATCACGAGGCCCAACTCATGCAGGGCCAGGTCTCATGGGGAGCGTACAGGGTGGAGGCATGGGACCAGTTGGCTCGTGATCTGACCAGTGCTACTGGCATTCCACACACTGGTGAGCAGGTCCGTCACCACCATGCGGACCTGAAGCGACGTAAGCAAGACCAGTTGACCGAATGGATCCAGGAGGCCCGGGATATGCCCAACGCCCCACTACTAAGTTACATTTTACTTATGTATGTAAGGATTTCAACTGACTGATACCATGGAGATGTGTAGTCCAATATTACTTCTTTCGTATTACAGCTGCAGGTGTCCGCTCTGCGAACTGCGAGATGCATGCCCGTAGGCTGGCATGGCTGCCACCATGCAGGTTAGTAACCCACCCAGTACTTGTAAATAAATATTATACTGTAGCATGTATCAGAACACTGCAGTGTATTGATTAAAAGTAATATAATGTGCAAGCAAGAATTGAAAGTCTGCAGGTATGGCTGCAACAAGTTCATCAGTATGCAAGTGTAACTGAAAATATAATTGATAGAAATAAACAGTGCTGTAATACAGATGTCCCACCATTAATTAAATATAGTGTAACCTGCAGTAGTCTCAAGAGTACAGCTTCAGAATCTGAGGTAGTCGCATGTGAGATATATCCCCTGTTGAAATGCTGAATCATGACAGAAGTGAGGCTGTTGGAAAGTGTTTGAATCACCACCGGTCTAATATGTGAACAAAGCCTAGAAGTACCAACCTGAACTGTGAAGTTGCAGGATGTGTGAGAGTGACAGAAAGGGTCATGTATGAATAAATAAAGCAGTAATAACCCCTGAATATATTAGCCCCAGTGTGTTTCTACAGAACTAAATGCATGTGGGAAGTACAAATTAACATCCCAAACTGATTTCAGTGTGTCAGAATCTGGAATGTCTAGGCCAAAATCTGTATATGGTGATAACAGTAAACAATTTGCAGATAGAATGAATGATTATCTGACAGACTAAACAGCCATAGTTGTCCCCTGTCCTGTCATCAAAGTGTAGCAGGATGATGTATCTGATCAAATTCAAAATAAGTAGGATAGTGATGTGTTTGTAACAGGTGTAGCATGACAGTCAAATAAAAATTATGTTGAAACATCAGCCTCAACTTAATTGTGTACCTATTACAAATGTATATCAATGTGTAACTTATGAATGTGTCATCACTTTCTATCTCCACCCAACCCTATAATTCCATATAACAACACCCACTAAATATTGGTATGTGAACATGTCATTAACCATGGACATTTGTCCGTTTCAAAAATATATGCATGTCTGTTCGTGCATGTGCCCTGTTCATACCTGCAAATCTGATGGCCTGTTGCCATTAATCAACCCTGCATGTTGTTTGATTGTGTATTTCCGTTCAAATAATGCATGTGATATTGATATGCCCCTTGTTCAATGGTGTTAATATCTGGGTGTTTGTTTAATGGGAATACCAATGCATGTTGTTACAACTAATCTGAATGGAATAAAATGCCACTAACCCAAACTAACATAACTACTCACAAACCTAGAATGCTTGGGAAGGCAGGTCCCAGTGGACCCACCTCTCCCACCTCAGCTGGCGACTGCACCTGGCACTAGTGCCCAGGCTGGACCCTCCTCTGATGGCCCTGTGCCACCTTCGGGTGGAAGCGCTGCAGGGGATTGGGCCCGTCCCCCCTCTGCAAGTGTGGCCGGAGGAGTTCGTCCACTCACCCTCCAAGGTGTCTGGTCTGTGGTGCGAAGGGAGATCCAAGACTCCATTCTTGGGCCCCTACGTCAGCTCGAGGCTCGTGTGGCACAGCTAACGGCCCTGCCCGTTGCCCCGCTTACACAGCCCCCAGCACAGCCCCATCCTGGGCTGTGAAGGAACAGTGGCAACTGCCTATGGGTGGGGATATCAGTTCCACTGTTGCCATCTGTGGGCTTATGCATCTTGGATATCCCAACCTCCGTCCTTGTCAATTGTGTAACCCCCCCCCACGTGTGTCATACACTGCCCCTGTATGCGTCTTGTCTGTCTTGTCTGTTAACCTACCCAACCTACCTCCCCAGCTATACCGACTTCCTTCACCTGACATACCACTCTCACCTGAAAAAAAAAAAAAGGACACTCTGTACCCACAAAAAAATTACGCCCCATACATAGCTGTCCATGTCGCACACATGTCCGCTTGACATTGAAACTGTTAATTACAATTGGCTCTACAACAAACATTAATGTTGTCCTGACACCTCTCCCAGGGGTGGAAGGTTCCAAATGTCTCACCAAAATACATGGAAATGCACAGCTGTTGCTGCTAAAGACATGGGCATCTATGGGCCTTACCTACATCCCTCCTGCAAATCCCACGCTTGTTTCCCTACTGTCTTACCCTCTTTGTGACCCCTTTTTCACCACTTTCCTGTCACCCCTTTTTCTTTTCTTTCAAAGAAAATAGCGCGGGTGTGCGCTTGTGTTAGCGGAGCTCACCGCTAGTGCGCATGCGTGAGCTCCGCGCAAACGAGCGCAGACCTGGTTTTAAGTGTTTAAAAGTGCCTTTATGGCACTTTGATTGACAGGTCCTGTACTCATTTTGAAAGTCTGGAAAGAAAAATAAATTCCCACTGTCAGTCTCAGACCCAGGACCTTGGTAACATTAGTCTGCATGACCTACCACTAAGCAATGACTGCCATACAAGAATATAGTGCTAAAATAAATATAACATGTAAATGTACACATACATATATATAAATGTATAGTAATATATATGTAATATAGTCGTAGGTGTCAGTATCCATACACACTCACTACAGGAGACAGTGAAGATAAATGCAGCAGCCAGAATCTGCAACACAGCCTGACCCCTCTGAGACCCACTAACCCTTATAACTGCTTAAAGGTGGCTTCAGCACTTTGATTGACAGGTCCTGTACTCATTTTGAAGGTTTGGAAAGAAAAATAAATTCCCACTGCCAGTCTCAAACCCAGGACCTTGGTAACATTAGTCTGTATGACCTACCACTAAGCCATGACTGCCACATGAGAGCATCGTGCTAAAATAAATATAACATGTAATAGTAGGAATCAATATAAAGGCAATATAGGAGGTGTACTACCCAAAGCATTTCAGGTAGACTTTTAATGGCCGAATTACTGGATTCCCACAGTAGTTCAGTGTTAACAGAAACAGCCCTGCTAATTGTCAGCTTGTACATAATAATGTAAGGTAATGTACATATATGAAGGTATGTATATGTACACATACATACATATAAATATACATTAATACATATGAAATATAGTTGTAGGTGTCAGTATCCATACACACTCACTACAGGAAACAGTGAAGATAAATGCAGCAGCCAGAATCTGCAACACAGCCTGACTCCTGTGAGACCTACTAACCCCTTAACTGCTGGAAGGTGCCTCCAGCACTTTGATTGATAGACCCTGTACTCAATTTGAAAGCAAAATACAAGCATACTAGTAGGCCCTACCACAAGACCATTGTAACACTAGTCTGTATGACCTACCAGCAAGACATGACTCTCATACAGGAATATAGTGCTAAATAAGTGGAACATGTAATAATAGGAATGAAGATAAAGGCAATATAGTATGTGTACTACCCTAAGCATGCAGACAGACTTTCACTGTCCCAAATACTGGGTTCCCATACTAGTGTGTGTTAACAGAAACAGCCCTGAAAATTGTTAGCTTATACCCAATATTGTCAGCTAATGTACATATATGACAGTATGTATATGTACACATATGTACATATAGCAATACATAATAAATATAGTTGTGGGTGTCAGTATGCATACACACTCGCTACAGGGAACAGGTGGGAGAAATGCAGCAACCTGAATTCACAACACAGCATGAAGCATGAGAGATGTACTAACCTTCACACTCACAGAACATTTTCCAACAGCATACCAGCATGGTCCACGCCCTTACAATCTGAAAGGGCAACGCCTATCTCACATACCTTTTTATGGCACTGTCCTGAAATCACAGTGAGACATGCAATCAGTACACAACTGGCTGTATGCAATTAGCCAATGTTGCCTTACAATTGGTGCAGAGGCCATCACATGGGCCTATGCAGATACCTACAAAAGCATTCAGTACCCACACTCCACACATGCAATACAGTCATTACACAAACCTAATGAGAAAGAGAGAGAGAGAGAGAGACAGAAATAAGAAGATATACAGACTGCCAGCAGAAAAACCAGCAGCAGCAGCAGGAAACAGCAAGCAGCAAGCAGCACCACTGACACAGCAACAGCTGCCACAAACACAGGTAATGCAAAGTAGCAGGTTAATACTGTGTTTACTGTGACACCTCCAGATGTATCATAGTTCACTATCTATAGGTATGTCCATGAGATAGGTTGTGTGTACATAGTCCTGAAATATATACATATGTAATATTGCTGTACATGTTGCCCATACTTAAAACTTCTATAGCTTAGAACACAAGGCCAGTTGTGCATATGATGCAGTAGTTACCAGAGTCAGTAGAGGTTACTCCTCATTGGTGTGGGACCACTGTGTATGTATGGCACTGTTCAGGTACATATCCTGTAGTATGGCCAGGGATTAATATCAGTCTGTCATGTGGTGCTATGTCCTCCAGGGGTGAACGTAGCACACATCCAGGGATACCATTTCGTAACAGTGATGCTATGTGTTCTGCAATGTTGAGGGTGGCCCTCACCTGGACATGTGAGAGGATAGGGAGGTTACAGTCATCTGGGATAACTAATACCACATGTGTAGGAGAATGGGGGGGGGGGTACCTGCACCTAAACTGTCTGCAACAATGTTGCCAATATCTGTGCATTTGGTGAATGTGAAGCATCTTAACACTGCTGACCACAGATGCCTTGCCTTCATGTGAATCTGCCCTGTGCTGCAGTAGCCTCCTGCTATTGTTATACAATGTGCCTGTATCTGTAGTCCACTGGACAGGATTAATAAGTGGTGTGCAGATATTCTGGGTTAGATATGTGTATGCACAGTACATGCAGTATGTGGGATGTCTGTGGTAAGCATATGCAAAGGGGCCGGCAGTGTGTGTTGTGGCTTCCACTGGCCCAATGGGCTGCATGGATAGCATCACAGTCATATCTAGTGAATAACTGTGTAATTACATGCATACATAGCAAGGTAGTGTACTGTGCTTGTGGTGTTGTTGGGATATGTATATCCAGGCTGAGTAATGTGTGTCCACATCACAGGGTTGGATGGCAACACACATCCAGTATGTAGGGATGAACACCCAGAGTGTGTCAGATGTGTCACCTGTTCAGAAATATCTGGCCATTACCTGTGCATCCCCCACAACACACACACATGCAACATATGGCAGAAGTACTATAGTAGTACACACATGTTCATAGGTTCATACTAGGCTATTTGCCCTAGGGCATTGATAAGCCTAGTAGAATGTGTTTGTCTTTCGCCACCCAATTACAAGTTATGCTGCTATGCCCTTGTCCGACGTTAGTATACTGTGCCTCTGTCTAACAGTGACATAGAAGTGATACCTGGGGTACAACTATGATCTCCATCCACTCATCCAGATTCCTATGGAAGAGAGTCAATGAGGGACTCTGCCTAACCTGTAGTGTGAGCTCATTACAGAGTGAAGGGAGCCTCTTGGTTAGGAATATTCCCCTCCAGCATGTCCATGTATGTCAGTGCTGAGGTTCAGGTCTCCTGAGCATGTGGCTGTATGGGACTCTGATTACTTGAGGTGCAGCATGTTCATTACTGCTGGGTAGGACATGGCTGTATATGGCATGCACAGATTGCCTCTGAACAGGCAGTATGCCACTGAGTCCAGCTGGATTTCCTTTACCTGGGCAGCAAATGACATCTGTTTGAGCCATTGCATCCTCTTGATGAGGTACTGTTGTCCTGTACCAGTTGCTGTAGGTGTCTGGTCAGGTACATCCCAAAAGGTGCATTGTACGCAATTATAGGCCTGATGATGGATGAGTAAAGAGGCACAATGACCTCCCCTGCCATACATGTGAATCCCTCATGATTAGCTGGGCTATATACCATGTCTTTCAATCCACGTTGGCCATGTGGTTGACAAATGACAGACTGCTATCATGTTTCTTCCCCAGGTCCCCAACTACGTCTTCTGTACTCAATGGCCTAACACCTATGTTGTACTTTGCCACCAATGTGGAGGCGTGGGAATCATGCGTTGAATATTGATACTCCCCTCCTTGTTCAAGTGTTGGGGCCGACAAGAATGGTAACAGCTATAACTTGGTAGTGCTGGTGTGCTCCTGTGAAACCTGAAACAGGTTTATGTTACTGCACAGATATTGATGTCCATAATGCTAAGTAGGGTTTTGAGTGCGTGCATCCTGAGGTCTAGACTTCCGGTGTTGAGTAGCATCACTCTGACTTCCTCATCCTTTGTGATACAAATGGATGTGGGTTTGCCTTATGAGCCTTGCCTAATACAGGCACTATGGGTGTAGCAAGAGGCTCTGCCAAATTCCAATAGGACAGGGGTGACAGGTGCAAGCTGTCCCTAGCAAAGCATACCACCCCAAGATGGCAGGCATTGGCACACCTGTGAATGACACCAGTATGTCAGTCAGTTGTTGGAAGGGATCATCGTGCTTTGATATTGTGGCATTGTTCTTGGTGAGGGTAGGATGCTACTCAAGGTCAGGGTCAAACTGTCTTGGGCTACGTGCTCAGAGAGCTCCGTACTGTCTCATGTCATATAGTCCAGGGAGGTATGTGTCAGGTCATTCACACCAGCATGGACATTGACTGAGTCATACCTGTACTTGCCTTGGGGTTACCTGAGTGTTTGTGTTATGTGGCAGATCATAGTGCCCGACAGGCTGCACACCATGACCCTCACCTCGTTAAGCCTGGTGAACGTGATGTCAGTGTGCCTGATGATAGAGGCACCTAGTACAGGTGTATGAGGTGTGTTGTTTACTGTTAATGGCTGCGAGTGTTCAGCACATTGGCTTTGTGTGATATGTGTTGCACGTGTTTGTTTCCGTGGTAGTGGTTGCCTGAGTGTCTGCTTAGGAGGTCTCTGCTGCGTAGGCAGACCTGTAGTCGAGCCTACAAGGATGTTCATGTGTGATCATGTGTTAGTTCTGCTGTCGTGGTAGGTCTATGTGAGACTGGAAGTGTAGTGAGTGTGGTTTCCTTCACCACCTGACTGGTTATGGCGGTATTGAGTAGACAGAGCCTAGCCTCCAGTTTGGTATATGGTTGCATCACTCACATGAGTTTAAATTTGTTGTTAGGAGGAGGGGGTTGTCTGTGTACATGCAGCTGTTCTAACATTGTCTCTGGAGTACCACACTCACCAGCTGGACTGGGGAGGAGACTGACAACCTACCTTTGGACATGCTAGAATACTATTGTGAATTCCGTAATAATTGAAGACAAGGTCCAGTGGGGAATGAGGGTGTACTGATATTACCTACTACTGCTGACTGATATAAAAGCATCAGTGAGCAAGTGCCAGGTAACCTAAGTGCAATGTGTCACAATTAAGTAAATGCAACAATGACAAGCAGTCACTTGCTGTCATGTGTAACATGGAAATACGTACAGTAAGCAATGCAGATATCAGTAGTGAGTCACAGAAGTGTTGAGAAGCTGTCTATTATGTGGAAGTAGCATACCAGTGAAATAACAAGCTAACAAATAACAAGCATATAAACAAAGGTAGATCCAGGAGGCCTGGATGTAGTGTTTGCTACAGCAAACAAGGTGTAGCAATGTCAGTAAGATACAGCTCAAATATGCAGGCACTATAAACCTGAAACCAGATGTCCCCAGCTATGAATGGCAGAGTACAGCCTATTGCCACAAACGAGTGCAGACCACAAACCTTGTTAATGTTAAATAACTGGCCTGAAGGCCAACTGCCTATACCAGGACTAATACACTTGTACACTGGGCCCTCAATCAGCAGTTCCCAACTTCAACGGATGAAAGATATGTGTCCTGCCACCACAGTGCTTGCCACAAACCTCCCTAATGTAAAACAAGTGGTCTGAAGGCCAAGTGCTTAGTCCAAATGACTTAGAATGATAGCTACACTGTAATCAAGTTACAACCAAGCAGTAATAAGTACAATTTAATACTCCCTGTATAGAATGTGTACTATGTATTGCTGAGATACTACGCTGATAACCTGTTTGTGTACCTTTCCAGGTTAACATGGCTCCAAAAAGGAACCCCGCATATTCTGCTGCAGAGGATGAAGTGATTCACCAGAGCCTGGTGCGTGACTATGCCATCCTGTTTTCATGCACCACCCAGAATCAGCAGGAGAGGTCTGCACTGTGGCAAAACCTAGTTAGCAGGATAAATGATGTTGGCATGCATGATAGGACATATGAGCAGGTGAGACATCACTGCAGTGATTTGATTAGAAATGTCCGCCAGCGTGCTGCAGATATCCGCAGGCAACAGGTTGCCACAGGTGGGGGGGTGGCCACACATCCCCCCTCACCAGACAGGAGGGGCTACTGCTAAGTGTTGTGGATCCAGCCCCAGAACAACAACAGCAACAGTCATGCATCATGATGGAGGTCGGATCCACACAGCAGCAAGACACCGAGCATGCAGGTAAGATGCCATATTTATTTATTGTTATTACTTTTACATTTGTTGACCAAAATAGTCTAGCTGGATATATGTCCATTTTCAGTAGAGGCCTGGGGAGAAAAGCTCCACACATAACATAATAAAGGCAGACAGACAAGTTGTTAATACAGACAGCCAACATAATAGAAATATACACCAGCCTGTTAATTAAATCGACATACATTTAAGGAACTCAAACAGTTTAAAGTCATACACAATGTACTGTCAGTTTCAAAGCAATACTACCTAAAGCATAACGGTTATGCAATAAGGCAAAAGCCATATAGATAATAGTTAAAGCTCAGAAGGGTAGAGAAGTAGAAGGAGTATGAAAGATAAAATAATAGGGAAGAGGCAGGAGTCAAGAAGGGAAGTGAGGAAAAGAAGGAAGACAGTCAAGAGGAGGTGGGAGGGATGGGAGAAGTAGGTCAGAGCATAGAAGGACATCAAGGTGAAAGAAACAGGGTAGAAGCTAGTTTTTATGCACAATGAGGGGTTAAAGGTAAAGAGAGGGTGGGGAGAGGGACGTTAGCCTGGAGTCCAACAAGAACAAAGCCAGTGGTTTTGGAAGTACAGTTTGAGTTGTCGTTTGAAGAGAGGTAAGGGTGAGGTTAGAGTTAACTCCTGGTATGTACATATGACTGTTCTGTACACTATTACTTCATGCACGCATAAGGTGTGCATGTGGTATGTATCTGTCATCATGATATGTAATCGTGCATGTGTGATACAGACATTATGAGCAGCTGATGTGAATAAGGGAGCTAGTGTACTACTGTACTGTATCATGTGCAAAACAAATGGCACAGTTGTGCCCACTGACATTACTCTCTTCACACTTCCAGGTCCCTCCCATCTAGCAACGAGGCAGGCCATACATGCTGGTGAGTGTGTTTAACATTTCCTGCAAAACAATTTATAATACTAGTAAGAGTAGTGTAACTCTGTAGTAGACATACCCAGTTGTAAAAAATTAAGAGTAGTGTAACACGGTACTGATGTGTGTGTTTACTGTGGGGTGTGCATGTGTGCGAGTGTACCTGTTCCCATGTGTGCATGTGTATTAGTGTCCATGAGTGCATGTGTCCATTTCTGAATGTGTGCATTAGTATTGAAGTGCATCTGTCAAATATGTGTTGAGACTGTAATCTGTGTTCCCTGTTTTCCTCCCGTAGGTTCTGGTGCTGCTCTGGTGACCTGCAGCAGGGAACCTGAATCTTGTGCCCCAGGTACTGATGATGATGAAATGTCTGTAATGGTGCAGGAAGGTGTGTCTGGGTCCACCATTGGTCAGCCAATTGACAGTACACAGCTGTCAACCCCGTCAATGCGCACAGTCATCCTGCCGTTACATCCTTTGTCACCATTGTCCCTAGGTGACGGACAGTCTGCAGTGGGCATAGATCAGGGTAATGTGGTACCTGTGGTACATGCATCCCCACAAGGCAGCCATGAGCAGGGTCCTCCAATGGTACCACACAGACAGTCGCCCATGTGTTCTCGTGGGGGCATCCGTGGCCGTACTGCCTCTGGCCGACGTGCCCAAGGAGGTATGTCAAACTCCACTATGTTTCGAAATGTCATGCAGGCACAGGCACGTATGGAAAGGTACACCAGACAGGGTCTGAGGGAGCTGAGAGCATGTCGCACAGCCATGACAGACGGCATGCGTGATGTTGCGAATGCTATCCTTAACTTCACAGATGTCATTGACAGACGTTGTGGGGGCATAGAACAGCTGCTCCACAACCAGATGTCCATGGGCCAGGGCGATGGTGTGCATTTGCGACGTCGACATGGCCGTATGCCAGCAACAGCACCAGCTGGCAGTGGCCGCGGACGACAACAGGCCCACTCACACACCTCAAGTGCCAGCACCAGCCCCAGCAATGCTGGGTCTGTGCTGTCATCAAGATGCCCCAGGAGACCACGTGCACGTGGCTCTGGACAGTCCCAACAGGGAACTGTGTCCAGTCAACACACCCCTGCTTCTGATGACAGTACCCAGTCTGGGTTAGTACCGGATAGGGCCCGTAGCACCCCTGCCAGGCACAGGTACCGTGTCCGTGCCCACAGACACTGATCTGGATGACCTGACAGGTGCAGTCTGTGGCTGTCCACAAAACCTGGTACATGGCAGCCATTATGTGGGACTGTGTGCGTGCTTACACACATACAGAAACCTAACACCTAGGGCAAACACATACACACACACTGCACCAACACTGGTCCACCCTGTACTGCTGCCCCTCACAAACACACATACACACACATGTCAATTGATGTTACCAGTGGCTGGCTTGGGCATACCTAACCCACACCCTGTGCATATGATGACACTGTGCCACCTCCTGCATACTACAACATCGGTTCAGGAAAAGGTAAACACGTTGGTGATGCACAGGGTGACTACATAGATGTGTATAAGTAGTAACATGTTGGTAACTGTTCACTGTTCCACTATGATTGTGTGTATATCCCAGCAGTCCTGCTGCAGTAACTGTATGAATGTCCTCAATTGTTATCTGCACCCATACTACTTACCAAAGTGTACCAGCTGCACACCATCACATGCTAACATTGACTATGGGAATGCGCATCTTGTGCTGTTATGTAGATTCAGCTATATGTATCTGTTCTGTCACACATGCATTTATACACACCCTGCTACCCACACACATGCACACGCTCACCTGCCATTCCCATTATTTATTACCCTACATGAGTAGCTGTTGATACATGACAGGTACACATTTGAGAAGTGTAGTATGTTGTTTACTACCGACTTCCTCTTCTCTACCTGTACTCACAGGGTACAGGCAACCTCATCAGTTCAAAGGTGTAATGTGCATCAGGTACTGTGGTACCCTGATTGCCACATCAAACATGTTTCCCATACGGAAATGCACACACACAGACACATCCCACATCCACACACTTGCCACATTCAGGCTTCAAAACACTATCTAGGTATATTCTGGTACATGTGCATGTTACAGTAGCATGTAACACTATACTGAGTACTGGCAGTTGTCTGTTGTCATGTTGTTTGTATAGAATAAAAGAATTGTTTGATTATCCTACATCGTTTTGTGGACATTACTTGAAGAAGTGTTACCTTACATGTGTTATTGGTACCACCACCTTCTCTTTTGTAGTTTTGTTTGTATAGAGTGCTGTCAACATCACTGCTCGTTAAGGGTAATGTGCACCCTGCAGTGCATAGCCCCATGTGGCAAAAGCCACATCCCACCCCCATCATGTGCACACACACTAACCCCACCCACAGTAAAACACATACTTTCCATTTGCAAGATTCAAACCCATACCTAACTGTGTTATGACAGTAGAAGCAGACACATTAGCTGAGTGTGCTATTTTCAGTAGTTGTAGAAATCCTTTCTAATGCTGTATTTAGAGGGGGCTGACATCATCTGTGTGTAGGAGGAGGGATGTGCACCCTGTAGTGTGTTCTCCCAGTTGGCAAAAGGCACTTATCCCTCCCAGCATAATGCACACACATAAACCCCACTCATACTAACACACATACATTCCCTTTGCAGGATTCAAACCCCTACCGAACTATGTTATGACACTGGAGAAAGACGCATTAGCAGAGCGCGCTGTATGAATTACTGGAGGACTATAATACAGGTAATATAGTTATAGAGTCCTGACATCATCACTGTTTCAAAAGGAGGATCTGCATCCTGTACTGTACTGTCACAGTTGCTAATAGGGGCATTTCCCACACACATCGATGTGTTCGAGGTTTGCATATGTGGGGGATCCAGTACTCCAGTGTGATTAGTATATGGTTTGATTGCAACAATGAGGGATATACTCCCAGTGGTGAGCATTTTGTACTCATGTTTGTGATGATCAGGTCTAGTATATCTGCCCCTCTTGTGGGAAGGTTGATTACCTGTTCCATAGCTAAAGAATGTCTGATCTATGGGAACCCTAGAACTTGGGTATTGTGGCTTGTGTAATGTTCACAGTCTATGTTTGGGTAGCTGACGTCACCCGGTATGATGGTGTTTGCAGAGCAATCTATACTCTCCTGTGTGAGCATGAAGGCTGTGTGGGAGTCCCGAGTTTGAGAGGGTGCTGTAAGAGCTCCTCTGTGTCTCTTTCCATGTGGTCCAGGGAGGTACGTCTCAGGTTGTTTGCACCAGCATGGACAATAACTGCCTCATAGTTGTACTTGCTGTGGAGTGACCTGTGTGCCTGTGTTATGTGGCACATTCTATCACCCGACAGGTAGCTAAATGTGACCCTCACCTTGCTCAGTCTGGAGGGCGCACGCCTGTCAACAGCTCATCTCAAGCAAGTTCACACCCCTCATAAATGATGTGGAAACCTTCAAAGGCCCCAGGCCTGTTGAAAATATGGACCAGACTCCAGATACCTGTATAAAGGCATTCTATGGACACATTCAGGAATGCATGGATCATGAAACCACATATGAAAGCATGACCCAATTCTCCAAAGGCAGACGTCCTGTGTGCCGGACACCAGCCATAAACACACTATACAATAGAAGGATGACGCCACTACATGATACAACAAACTCCCAAAATGTGAAGGCATCACTGATGAGTATTGGAAGACAACTACAGGCACCCATACGATTGTCTAAGGCCATCTTTGAGAGAAGATTCCACAAGCCACTGAGGATAATCACAAGGCTTTCTGTAGTTATGTTAGGAACCTGGATGGTACTACCCAGATATGCTCAGAGGTAATCCAAGATGTCACACGAAATACAAAACACACAGACATTGCCATCATCCTAGTGGACAGGTTCACTGTTGCCTTCTCCCCCCCACCACACCAAAAGGGCAAATATGTCTCACGGCAGAGTGCTGCCCCCCATGACATCACAGATGCTCAGGTAAGGGATGCCCTTCCCAAAGCAATAAACACTGCATCAATGGGACCAGACAGTGTCCCAGGCTGTGTCCTACATGAACCACAAGAAGAGCTACACCCAGACATAACACTACTGTTCAATCCCAGCCTTACTAAACGATATGTGGCCAAAGAGTGGCGTACAGCAACAGTGGTCCCTCTACATTCAGGTGGTGCCTTCACAAATCCTGGACACTATTCACCCCATATGTCTGACTAGCTTTGTCTGCAAAGCTATGGCAAGGATCATCATGAACCTCACATATCTAGATATTGTGGACCTACAGACATGTCACCATACACAGTTTGGCTTTGTTAATGGCCGATCCTGCCTCTCAAACCTGTTTGATTTCTTTGAAACAGTCACCAAGGCCACTGTCAAGGGGAAGGAGGTCTACACAGCCTACCTGGACCTTGCATAAGCCTTTGATACAATACCCCACTTGTGCATTCTAGGGAAGCTCACCAGTGTACATATTAACCCCTATGTCACTATGGTTATTGCACAGTGGCTCAAGGGCAGAACACACATGGCTAGAATTGCTGGAGCCATGTCAGCCTCCAACCTGGTACAAGTGGTGTCCCACAAGGCTCAGCCCTGGGAGCTGTCATGTTCATTATATATTTATCATAGGTACAGGCCAACATGGAAGTACTGTGGCTGAGCAAGTCGCAGGTGACTGCAAAACGGACGCCATAATCAACTCTCCAGCTAACACACGCATCCTCCAAAAGGGCATCTTGCAAACACACGACTTGTGCCACAGCCATGGCCTCAAGGTGAATGACAAAGCGTATAGTCATCCCCTTTGTCAAACACAAAGTGACCACAAAGTACCGCATATGTGTTAATCCATTAAGTGCAGACGAAGGAATTATGGACCTTGGGGTACACAGGTTGATAGCATTCTACCATTTGACAACAACATGGACAAAGTGGTTAGGAAAACATGTTATATGGGCCGCATCATCATGATGGGATCCACATGTAGATCATGGGAAGACATTGTGCCCCTTTACCCATCCCTCATCATGCCCATAATTGACTATGATGAACCTGTCGGCATGCACCTTACCAGACACCTGCAGCAACTGGAAATACCACATACATACCTCGACAGGAGGATCAAAGGGCTCAAACAGATGCCACATACTGACTGGTTAAAGAAACAGCAGCTCTACTCAGTGGCATACTGCCTCTTCATAGGCAATCTGTGCCTGACATATAAAGCCATGTCAAACCCTCACTTAACGGCCATGCTGCACCTCAGAATATCCAGATCCCATCAGGATACACGCTGGAAAGACTTGAACCTCAGGAGTGATATACATAGGACATGCTGGAGGGGCACATTCACAACTCAGAGGCTCACTTCATTCTTGAATATTATCCCAATAGAGGTTAGGCAGAGTGACTCAGTGACTATCTTCAGGAGTGATATTAATGACTGGATGTGACATTGTAGGGTTACCCTGGGTATCACTTATGTGTCACTGTGAGACTGAGGCACAGTATACTAACCTTGGAAACGGGCATAGCAAGACAGATTTACAATGCATGTTGAAAGCCACACACATTCTGGCTAGGTGGCTACATGCCCTGGGCAGACATCCCTGTATGAAGCTATGGACCTATGTATCTTGTTCACCATTGGCCCTATGTGCTGTTAATCACCAATGCAATCTCAATACTATGGTAGCATGTGCAAAGGTCAGTTGTCAGTCACCTCTATGGTACAGTTGTGGAATATGTGTGTCATGTAGTAATGTCACAGCTGCCACATGTACACAGTCAACCATATCCCCTACCCATGGATGTACAACACATGTATGAGATGGAAACACATGGCCAAACTGTGGACTAAGCACTCTGAACCAAGTACTGGCATAACCTGTTGGGTGGCATGAAATACTACAGTGACAGCAATACCAATCTGATGTGGACCTACACGGACAGCAATACAAGCATGGAAACACACCGGGCCAGTTGGGGAGCCTAAGGATAGCATCCTGCATGACTGGCAGACATCTCTGCAGCTGGCACACAGGCATACATTAGGCCTGCACACAGCACGCACAACACATATCACACAAATCCTGTGTGCCAAACAAGCACAGTCTGTACAGCTATACAACACTACTGCCACAGTTGTGTTAGGTACTTTTATTGTCCAGTACAGTGAAAACATGCTCACCAGGCTGGACAAGGTGTAGGTCACAGTGATATGCTCATGGGGCACTGTGGTCCACCACATAACACAAGCATACAGGTCAGTCAGATGCATGGACACATATGACTCAGTCATTGTCCATGCCACCACAGCTGATGTGGGATGTCCCTCACTGGGATACATGATAGGGAACATGGAAGGGATCACTGAGCAAGTGACACAGGCTGGTAGAACCCTGACCTTGGTTGGCATCAGACCCTCACCAGGGATTCTGACATATTACTGAATGCTAATGAATTAGTGTAGCTACAATACACTAGCTGAACGGTTCTTAGCATGCAGTCACTGCATTGCTATGGAATAACGTCTTACCACTCCCACAACAGGTGGAAACATGCAGCACCTGTACATCAACAACAGGTAGACTATATGCCCCAGACCAGGTGTGTATCCCTTACTACTAGGCTGATAGCATCTACATCTCACACTGTATATACACATCCCACATGCAGCACCTGCACAGAAGACCACAGTCATAATGTTACCCTGTGCAAATACCATGTATTCACATGTGGCAGGCATCACACATGGTAACTATTGAAGGTCACAGGTACATATGTGTATTTGGCACACACATACATCATGTGTGCATTGCCATAACTGGTTTGATCAATGTCATGCATTATTGTGAGGGACAACCTGCACACATGGGCATTCTGTGTGGGCAAAACACACGTGGCATGTCTGTAATCAAAAGCCATACATAATTGTGATATAGTTTAGAAAGGGGTATGTGCATCCTGTAGTGTGTTTTCCCAGTTGCCAAAAGGGATATTTCACTCATACACACTTACCCCCCTTCACACAGACTTGCCACATGCTGGATTCAAACCCCTACCTAACTATGTTATGACATTAAAAACGGACGCATTAGCAGAGCGCGCTATTCGCATTACTGGGCAATTTCTTTTCCCCTGATATACTTATAGGGTGCTGACATCATCATAGTTTGGAAAGTGGAATGAGCATCCTGTGGTGTGTTTTCCCAGTTGCCAAAAGGGATGTTTCTTTCATACACACACACTTGCCAGATTCAAACCACTTCCTAACTATGTTATGACACTAGAAACGGACGCATTAGCAGAGCGCGCTATTTGCATTACTGGGAGATTTCCTTTCCCCTGATATACTTATAGGGTGCTGACATCATCCGAGTTTAGAAAGTGGAATGAGCATCCTGTGGTGTGTTTTCCCAGTTGCCAAAAGGGATGTTCCTTTCATACACACTTACCCCCTTCACACACACTTGCCACATTCAAACCCCTACCTAACTATGTTATGACACTAGAGACTGTCACATTAGCAGAGCACGCTATTCGCATTAGTGGGAGACTTCTTTTCCCCTGATATACTTATAGGGTGCTGACATCATCAGAGTTTAGAAAGTGGAATGAGCATCCTGTGTTGTGTTTTCCCAGTTGCCAAAAGGGATGTTCCTTTCATACGCACTTATCCCATTCACACACACTTGCTGGATTCAAACCCCTACCTAACTATGTTATGACACTACAGACAGACGCATTAGCGGAGTGCGCTATTCGCATGACTGGGAGGTTTCCTTTCCCCTGATATACTTATAGGGTGCTGACATCATCAGAGTTTAGAAAGTGGAATGAGCATCCTGTGTTGTGTTTTCCCAGTTGCTAAAAGGGATGTTCCTTTCATACACACTTGCACACACACTTACCCCCCTTCACACACACTTGCGGGATTAAAACCCCTACTTAACTATGTTATGACACTAGAGACAGATGTATTAGCAGAGCACGCTATTCGAATTACTGGGTGATCCCTTTTCTCCTGATATACTTATAGGGTGCTTACATGATCAGTGTCTAGAAAGGGGAATGAGCATCCTCTGGTGTGTTTTCACAGTTGCTAGGAGTAACATTTGGACTAAGTGTGTGAGCATGCCCAGTTCAGCCTTCCCATGGCATGTTGTGTGAAAGATGTCTCAGTTATCTAAGTGTGTGAACATGCCCAGTGTGGGCTTTCCATATGTTGAACTCTGCAGCCCATCACATTTGTGGATGAGTGTGACCTTCAACAAATACCTCCAGTTTATGGTTGTGTGTTCTGTGCCATGTTGTGTAGTTACTGTCCAAATGCTTTTTGTGTGAACATAACAGGGAGTATACTGTGCCTGCAGGTTTTGCATGGGATACTTTGCACACAATTGTCAACATCCGTTCATACTGACCTAACACTGTAGTACTGTATAGTGTAGTGGTTCAGTACTTTCACTGTGGTGGTCAGTATCCTGGGCTTTAGTCCTATCACTGCTTTACATTTCCATAGTGTGCACAACAGCCTGGTTAGGGTCCAGTTGTGCACATCTGCACAAAGGCGTTGCCTCTACGGACCCTGGTAATTACTGCCCCATAAGCTTAACAAGTCTAGTCTGCAAAGCTATGGAGAGGATCATAATTGAGCTCATAAACAAAGATATAGGGGACATGCAGACATTGTACCCATCCCAGTTTGGCTTGACCAAGGGCAGATCATGCCTTTTGTACTCAGTTGACATCTTCAAAATGGTCACTTAGGCCATTGTTGATGGAAAGGCAGTCCATACAGCCTACCTTGGCCTTGCAAACACTTTCAACACAATACCCCACTCAGGTATTGTGGAAAACCCTACCAACTGAAATGTAAACCCATATGTCACAAGATGGGTTGCAAACTGGCTTAAGGACGGGACCCACAGGGTTAGAGTTGCTGGCACTATGTTAGACTCCAGGCTGGTCACAGGTGGTGTCACACAGGGCTCAGTCCTTGGCCCCCTATTGTTTGTCATGTACTTCTCAGAAGTACAGGCCAACATGGGAGGACTTTGGCTGACAACGTTTGCAGATGACTGCACACTGGGCGCCATAGTGGACAGTGCATCAGACATGGATATCCTTCAGAAGGGACTCACGGTAACTGATAGCTGGTGCCAGAGCCATGGCCTGAAGTCAAAGTGCACAACATGTGTAGACATACCCTTCGAGAAAAGCAGAGTAACCCCAAGCTACCATATAGGTGGCAATCCTCTAAGCACAGAGGAGGTTATCATGGACCTGGGGACCCAGGTTGACAGTCGCCGTTCTTCTGACACTCACGTTGCTAAAGTGGCTAGAAAGACCTTCTACATTGCCCACCTGATCAGGATGGGATTCACATCCAGATCTAGTGGGTCATTGTTCCCCTGTACTCTTCACTTATCAGACCGGTGATCAAGTAGAATGCCCTATTCTGGATGTATCTCACACAATATCTGCAGCAATTGGAGACACCCTGAATGTCCCCCACCTAAAGGATCAAGGAACCCCAACATCTGTCATATGCTGCCAGATTGAAGACACTTCCGCTCTATTCACTCACATACCGTCTGCTTAGAGGTGACATGTGCCTGACATGCAAGGCCATGTCCAAACAGGGATTAATGGACATGCTCCACCTCAGAATCGGCAGATCCACCTGAACCACTAGTGCAAGTGACTTACACCTTAGCATGGATGTACGTTGGACATGTTGGAGGGATGGAGTTATCACTCGGAGACTCCCTATGCTGTGGAATACAATACCGGTCCATGTAAGGCAGAGCACCTTGCTGGCTGTGTTCAAGAGGTATCTTGACCTGTGGATGGAAGGTCATACGTTTAACCCGGGGATCGTCACTGTGTCACTGCTGGAGAGAGGCACGACAAAATAATGGGCACAGTACTGTTTCCATTTAAGGGGTGGTGTACGCCAACAAACTCTGGGCTAGGCTTATACCTGCCTTAGGGAAGATAGCCTAGTATAAACCTATATACCTATGAACCTATCTGACCATGTTGCATTATGTTCAGATGTGAACTACTTACAATAGCCTCATCCAACATTAGTAGTGTATTCCACAACATGGGTGTACATTGGCAAACACTACCAATGTGCCCTAGGCTATTTCTAATGCTAGTCGGAGAGTGTGTTTGTCCGTCAACACATTGTAAGTGTAGTTTGCCATGACATATGTCTTGTTTAGTATACTGGGCCTCGGTCTACCTGTGACATAACATTGATACCCAGGGTAAACCTACCATCTCCCATCCACTCATTAGGATTCCTGTTGAGGGGAATCAACGAGTGACTCTATGGGTAACCTGTACTGGTAGTTTACTCATGCGTGGGGGTGGCTTCTGTGTTATGGATAATGCAGTACAGCCTGTCCTATGTATGTCAGTGCTGGGGTTCAGGTCCCTCATGTGCATAGCTCCCTGCCATTCAGATTGTACAAGGTGCAGCATGTGCATTGATTCCAGCTTGGACATGGCTTTCTACATCAGGCACAGCTTGCATCTGGGTGGACAGCATGGCAGTGTGTGGAGCTGCACTCTGTTTAATCAGGCGACACATTACATGTGTTCCAGCTCTTTCATACTCCTGGTGAGGTACTGTTGTGGACTTTACAGTTGCTGGATGTGTCTGCATGAGGTACACCCCCACAGGGGCTGTTGTGGTCATTTCTAATGCTGATGAAAGATAACTGCAGAACCACAATGACCTCCCCTTAGCTAGATGTCAGAAAGCATGGACCATGCAATCACAAATAAAAACAGGACCCTCTCCACAAAGGGAAAGTGGCCTGTCTGGTGGACCCCAGCCATAAACAAACTGTATGACAGATGAGGGATACTAATGCAAGACAGAGCTACATCTCCAAAAGGGAAGACAGCTGTGATCAGCACTAGTAGAAAGCTACATTATCTCATAAAGACATGCAAGGTCAACTTGGGGACATAAATCACCAAAGACAATGAAGGTAACCACACTGCTTTCTTCAGTTATGTCAGACACCTGGTTGGGAACCCTCAAATATGCTCAGAGTTGGTACACAACAACATATATTCCAGTGACCTGACAGATATTGGCAACATTCCGGCGGACAGCTTCGGTGCGATTTACCCCCTCCCTCACCCCCAAAAGAAGATAGTTATCACAGCTGTATGTAACCTCACTGTCATCTTGGATGTTCATGTGAGAGCCGCACTCACCAAAGACAGGTACACAGCATCAATGGGACCTGCTGGTATCCCCGGTTGCATGCTATGTGAACTCCAGAAGGAGCTGGACCCGTATATACAAATGCTATTTAACCTTAGCCTTGCTACAGTATATGTACCTGAACACTGGCGTACGGCAACAGTGGTCCCACTCCACAAAGGAGATGCCTCCACAGACCATGGCAACTACCACCACACAAGCTTAACCAGCCTTGTCTGCAAAGCTATGGGAAGAGTCATTATGGAGCTCTTACACAGAGACATTGCTGACCTACGGACCCTTGTTCCCACCCAGTTCAGCTTTGTACAGGGCAGATCCTGCCTTTGCACCTAGTTGACTACTATGAAACTGTCAGTAGGGCCATCGATGAGGGCTACAGTCCACACAGCCTACCTGCACTTGGCTAAGGCCTGTGACACAATACCCCACTCAGGCATCATAGCCAAGCTCAACAGCTGACATATAACAGCATATGTCACAGGATAGGTTGCAAAATGGCTAAGAAACAGAACCCATAAAGTCAACATTGCAGGTGTCTTGTCAGATTCGAAGCCAGTCACAGGTGGTGTCCCACAAGGATGTGTCCTGGGACCCCTCTTAATTGGTATTTACTTTTCAGATGTGAAAGCAAACATAGGAGGGTTGTGGCTGACAAAGTTTGCAGGTGACTGCAACCTAGGCACCATAGTGAATACATCAGCTGGCACACACATCCTACAGAATGCCGTCACAAAGGCAGATAGCTGGTGCCAGATGCATGGCCTGAAACTGAATGCAACTGATGTGTATTCATCCCCTTTGGGAGGAACAATGTACCCACAGATCAATACATAGACAGCAACCCACTGAGCACAGAAAACAAATCAGACACCTGGGGACACATGTAGATAGTGACATCTCGTTTGACACCCATGTTGCCAAAGTGGTTAGGAAGACTTTCTATCTTGCCCACCTTATCATGGAGGGTTTTCCATCCAGATCATAGGAGGTCATTGTACCACTATCCTTCTCCCTTATCAGGCCCATGATTGAATACAAAGCCCCATATGGTATGTACCTCACCCAGCACTTGCAACAGCTGGAGAGACCACAAAAGCACCTTACCATGAAGATCAGGGGTCTTCAACACATGTCATATGCTTCCAGAATAGAGGAAATCCAGCTTTATTCAGTGTCATACTGCATACTTACAGGTGACCTATGCCTGACATACAAGACCATGTCCAATCAGGATTTGGTGGACATGCTCCACTGCAAGCAATCCAAATCCAACAGAACCATGGGAGCTGAGGATTTGAACCTCAGCACATACATGTATAGGACATGCTGGAGGGACAGAGTCATAACTCAGAGGCATCTCACACTCTAGCAGAGTATCCCAGTTCATGTTAGACAGAGTCCCTCACTGACTCTCTTCAGGAGACATCTGGACAACTGCATATGAGACAGAGGCAGACTAGACAGAGGCACAGTCATGTTATTCAATTACGTAAGGGGGTCATAATGTGTCACTACTAAGTCAGAGGCACAATATTCGGAATCTATTCTGTACACTTATTACCACTATAAGGGTTGGCAATAGCCACATCACTATGGCTAGGCTTATACATGCACTAGGGCAGATAGCCTAGTAGTAAACTATGACACTATGAAACAATGGTGTATGTGTAGGTATTGTCAGTCAAGCACTATGATGTGGTTTGGGGGGCTTGATATCTCCCTGTATTCCAACATTGTTTTGTCTATTCCTTCTAGCATGTCTAGAGATCAGTTGCTAGTGTCCTCTCCTGCTCAGCTGGTGAACCTGGGAATATTGAGGCAATGTTACAATTGCCTCATGTACACTGACAACCCTCTCCTTCTCCCATAAAACACACATACATGTGAGAGATGCAACTATATAGCCAAAGTGGAGGCTGAGCTCTCTCAACATAGGACTAGCAAGACCAGAGAGAAGGTGAAGGTAACCACACACATCACAAACCCAGTCTCACATAGCACTATCACAACTTAAAATCATACACATAGACACACAAATACATACTCGAAGGCTCTGATCAGAATTCTACCAAAACAGCAGTGGCCACCACAGCAGACACCAACACAACTGCCTCCACAGGGCACAGCACATGCAACACATAGACCACAGAGTCAGTGTGCCAAACAGTCACAGCCCTTAAGGCCAAACACAATGCCAGACACACTTGTCATAGGTGACTCCATAGTCAGACACACTGACGTCCCGCTCACCAGATCGAGTACGGAGGAGGTCACAGTAGGCTGCCTATCGGGCACTGGAATCCACCACATAATGCAAGCACTCAGGTCACTCAACTGCAAGTACAAGTCTGACCCAGTCATTATCCATGCTGGTGTGAACGACTTGAGATGTACCTCCCTGGACTACATGGAAAGAGACATAGAGGATCCCTCTGATTATGTAGGCCAGGCAGGTATGACCCTGACCTTGAGCAGTATCCTACCTTCACCAAGTATGATGCCACATAAACAGAGACAAGATGATCATCTGTAATAATTTGCTTAAACTATGGTGTCATTCAAAGGGGGTCCAATGTCTGTCTGCCTGGGATGACATGCTGAACAGGCCACACTGATTTGCAAGGGACGGCTTGCACCTGTCACCCCTGGGCTTCGGATTGGCTGATGCTCTTGCCACCCCCATTGTGCCTTTTTTATGCAAGAATCAGATTCTACACCTACCACCCTAGAACACAGAAAAGGAAAGACACTAAGGGTAATGCTGCTCAATGCCAGAGGTCTCAACCTCAAGCTGCACACACTCAATGCCCTTCTCAGTATGTAGCACATTGATGTCTGTGCTGTGCCTGAGACTTGGTTCACAGCTTCTGACAGCACCCCGGCACTATCGAGTGTTACCTCATATCATGCGTTCCGGCACCAAAATCCGGACAACACCAAGAAAGGAGGGTGGGTGTCCATATTCATCAAGGACACCCTCGCCTCAAGGTTGGTGGCAACACACGATGCATCGGAGACCATCCAGGTGCCAGTAACCGTAGGCAAGACTGCTCTGCAGTTTGTAGCATGTTACATGCCACCCTCTCAAACTCAGGTACCTCACACAGCTGTCCTGAAAACACTGGAGGGATAAATGTATCTCCAAACACCATCATACTGGGTGATTCCAACTATCCAAATATAGACTGGGATCACTAATCAAGCCACAACACTCTAACCCAAAGGTTCCAAGAGTTCATACACTCAAATGCCATGGAACAACTGGTCACCATCCCCACAAGTGGAGACAACATACTAGAACTCATCATCACGAACATGGGGTCACACTGTTCAACACCAGAAGTATACCCATCATTGGTGAGATCAGATCATGGACTAATCTCAGTGGGAGTCCACATCCCACCCACACTCCAGATAGAAAAACAAACAGTGAAGACCTTCTCAAATGCCGACTTCACATTTCTAAGGACTGGTGTGGTCTCTTTCAAGGCCCCCAAGCCAGCGGACACCATTACCCAAGCCGCTGTATCACTTACAAATGCCTTCTACCAGCTCCTCCAGGACTGCATGGATCAGGCAATCACAAACAAAACAAAGACTCTTTGTACCACAGGCAAGCATCCAGTCTGGTGGACCCTAGCCATAAACAAGCTCTACAACAAAAGGAAGGAGCTACTACAAGATAGAGGGAAATCCGTAGAAGGGAAGACACCCCTGCTCATTATGAGTAAAACACTGGGTTCCCCCATACAATCATCCAAGGCAAGTTTTGAGAGTAAACCCACTCAGGACTCAAGGGACAATCATGAGGCCTTTTTTACCTATGTTTGACACCTGGGAGGGAACTCCCAGATATGCTCAGAATTAGTTCGGAATGATGTAAATATCACTGAACCTACAGACATTGCCAACATACTGGCTGACAGGTTCAGTGCAGATTTCTCCCTCCCCAACTGGAGTGGTATCTACACCAGAGGATTGTAGCCCCCCAAACATCTCCAATGCTGGGGTGAGAACTGCTCTATCCAAGGTGGAAAACACTTTATCCATGGGACCAGATGGTGTCCCCAGTTGTGTGCTCCATGAACTCAATGAGAAATTACACCCGCAGTTAGGGCAGCTGTTTAATCTTAGCCTCACCTCAGGATATGTGCCCAAGGAGTGGCATACGGCAGTGGTGGACCCACTTCACAAAGGAGGTGCCTCCATCAACACTGGAAAATACCATCCCATCAGCTTGACAAGCCTGGTCTGCTAAGCTATGGAGAGGTAAGAACACCAAGCCACGAAGGTTAATTCTTTTATTCCAGTAACAAAACAGACTGAGCGCTTTCACCAGCCAACCTGGTATCATCAGAGTCATATAACAACTTGCAAAACCATTCACACTTAAATACACATCCACCCAACCTACAGCTTACTTAATTAAACCAATTATTCAATTATTCCAAACAATTTCCTTAAAGAAATAAGAATAATTTTAACATTTATATCTATAAAAAATAATTCAAATTTGAATTTAAAAACTTGTTATTACTTAACGTTAAATGTAAGGCTAAATATATAATAATAAAATAAAATATAATTATGTTTCGTTTAGCCTTACATTTAATGTTAAGTAATAACAAGTTTTTAAATTCAAATTTGAATTATTTTTTATAGATATAAATGTTAAAATTATTCTTATTTCTTTAAGGAATTTGTTTGGAATAATTGAATAATGCATTTAAGTGTGAATGGTTTTGCAAGTTGTTATATGACTCTGATGATACCAGGTTGGCTGGTGAAAGCATGCAGTCTGTTTTGTTACTGGAATAAAAGAATTAACCTTTGTGGCTTGGTGTTCTTACCTCCTCGTGTTAACTGTGGTGGAATTGGTGTGGAAATTCTTGGTTTTGGATCCTGTATTGGTTTCCTTCATTATAAGCTATGGAGAGGATCATAATGGGAATAATAAATGAAGACATAGGGGACTTGCAGACGTTGGATCCAATCCAGTTTGGCTTTGTCAAGGGCAGATCATGCCTTTTAAACTTGGTTGACTTTTTCAAGACAGTCACCCAGGCCATTGACGTGGGCAAGGCAGTCCACACAGCCTACCTTGACCTGGCAAAGGCTTTCGACACAATACCCCACTCAGGTATCATTGAAAACATCACCAGCTTAAATGTGAACCCATACATCACAGGATGTGTTGCAAACTGGCTAAGTGACAGAACACACAGGGCCAAAGTTGCTGGTGCCATGTCACACTCCAGAGCTGTCACAAGTGTTGTCCCACAGGGCTCAGTCCTGGGACCACTTTTGTTCAGCATCTACTTTTCAGAAGTACAAGCAAACACAGGAGGATTATGGCTGGCGAAGTTTGGAGATGACTGCAAACTGGGAACCATAGTTGGAAACCCATCTGACACAGACATCCTTCAGAAGGGTCTCATAGACACAGATAACTGGTGCCAGAGCCATGGCCTTACGTTAAACGCTAAACAATGCATAGTCATACCCTTCGGGAACAACAGGGTTACCCCTAGTTCCCATATAGGTGGCAATCCTCTAAGCACAGAAGAGGTTATCAGGGACCTGGGAACCCAGGTTGACAGTAATATTTCGTTTGACACTCACGTTGCCAGAGTAGGCCTGGGGCAGTTACTGCTATTAGGACAGAGGTGTGACCTGGTAGTGTCAGGGTGCTGATGTGGGTTTTGACCCTGTTTTCTATTACAGCACTGATATCTACATTCTCTATACTGTGTGTGTTTACACTGCACGCATTTATACTTCTGGCATTGGGTAGCATTACATATAGGTTCCTATCCCTTGTGGTACCTATGAGGTAGGTTTGTGTTTTCTGTGGTTTATGATTGGTGAGGGTGGATGTTAGTCGGGTCCTCAGGTGTGCATATGGTACATGGTATTACATTACTTAACACATGGCATTCATGCCTCAGGTGGTGCTGCAGGGCTGCCTCTGTCGGATGCACATACTACACTCCCTGTACATGTTTGGAAGCAGGTTGTGTCATGTTAGGCATCCCTGTTACTATATGAGTGAGTCAGAGCGGGTATCAGTCCCAGTGTTCCTACTGACCAAGTGTATGTGCTATGCGTTGCCTCTTTGCCAAGGCCAGGGCATACTGGGCACACCTCCTTCTGCCTACTGGGACAAGGTCAGGTTGTTCCTCCTCCGAGTCACTTTCTGCCTGTGGTGGCCTTGGCAATGGTGGGGGGATGTTAGGCCCAGCCCTGTGCTGGTCCTGCTGCAGCTGTTTCCGCGGGATCATATTATGTAGCATAGCACATATCATGACCATTTGGGTACATGTAGTTGGTGTGTACTGCAAGGCTCCACCAGATGTGTCCAGACACCAGAACCGTGACTTGAGCAGCCCAAACACACGCTCTATGACATTATGTGTTTGTGCGTGTGCCTCATTATGGCATTCCTGTTCAGGTGTGTGTGCATTTCTGATGGGTGTCATCAGCCACGGCTCAAGTGCATAACCTGCATCCCCCACTAGGTGTCCGTGTGGGAAGTCCCCACTGGCAAATGATTGGTACAGCTGCGTCAGATGCCAGATGTGGGAATCGTGGTAGCTCCCTGGGCAGCCAGCACACACATTCATTATTATGCCCTGGGCATCACACACGACCTGGCAGTTGATGGAGGGGTATCCCTTGCAGTTAATGTAGACTCTACCCCGCTCACCAGCTGGAGCTTTGATGCGTATGTGCGTGCAGTCTATTGCACCCAGCACCTCAGGGTATCCCTCTATTTGCTGGAAGAGACGCATATTGCTGGCCACAACCTCACGGTCATTAGGGACATATATATGATCACCAACATGTGCTGACATGGCATCCAGGAACTGGTGCAGTACCCTGGAGACTGATGCCTGTGATATCCCCATCATATCACCAGTTGGTCTCTGGAAGGTTTCTCCTTGAAGGCTTTGGCCGAGACGTCAGAGATTTGAGTTTTTATTAAATCTGTTGGTGGATACTGTGCCTGTTGTTCTTTGCATTTGGTCTATGGAAGGTACCTGTTGCTAGTATTCTTAGGCCAACACATACCTTGGTTTCCACTGGGATGGGTTCCCCTCTGTTGGTTCTGTGTATGAGATGTGGCCTGCACAGCTCAACAATCTGCTGCAGAAGGTCTCTGTCCACTCTGTAGCGCTCTACTATCTCCAGCTCATGTAACCCATGGTAGGTGACCCTGGGCCTGTATACTCTTCTCCTTCTCCTCACTCTGGGTTGTCTGTCAGCATCTGCATTGTCACCACCCTCAGCAATTCGCCTTTGCCTGATTATAACAGCTATGGCAGCCCCTAGCATTTCTGCTCTGAGTTCAGCTTTTTTCAGTTTTCAATTCTGATAGCTTACTTTCTTGCAGTATCTCTTGTGAGAAACACCCTGCACTGCTCTTTGCAGTGTTTTAAGTGCTGGGTTGGGCTTCTAGTCTGCCTGCATAATTGCCTGCTTCCAATTGTTTCCACCAATTAACTCCAGCAGTATCCTCTGGCAGTTTCCCTGTATTTTGGTTGTTTCCTGTTTCCTCTCTGTTTCCTGAAGGGGAGCAATGTGCACACCGGCTTAAACACGCTCACAGTCAGTTAAACGCGCGCACACATCCCTACACAGTGTTACATGTGCGCACACATCCTTACACGGTGTGAACTAGGCTGATTCATGTTAAAACACGCGCACACTGCCTTAAACACGCAGCGCCAGCAAACCATTGTAAATGGTTTGCAACACGCTCCCACATGTTGAACCTGCCTTCCACGCATGCACACGCGCGCATGCACGTATTTCAAGAAACTTTGAGTGTAGGGATAGCGTACACCTTCAATTTCTTGACTTTCCTAGTGTTCTGTTGGGACACACCTCCCTCCCTGAAGTCTGTCTGTCATCTTTCACCTTACATTGCCCTCCAATCTGGTACATTTGTATCTATCCTTCCCCCCGTGATGTCACCTACCTCTTACTCTGTTCCTCCCCCTTCTCTAACTCTTACACTACTCAGAAAGTGCTCATTACCTATGTGGCTGTGTGATTCAGTATTGTAACCCTCATTTACATAGGATTGCCTAGTAATGACTAGTTACATGTCTTACACGGAGCTTCCCCCCCTTGACAACCACTAAACGGAGGTCATATTGTTTTTGGTCTGCAAGTCCCTCCATTGACATTCCATGTAATACATAAATCCCACAATTGTGGGCTTATAAGCTTTGTTTTTTAGTTTTAGGTAGCGCACCCCGTTTGCGCGGGTGTGCGCTGCAGTTAAACCTCAAAGTCCCGTGAAAAAAAAAAAAAATTATGTAACATATTTTTGCAACTGTTTTTCATGCCAATGGCCACATATTTGGCCATTGGCATGCTTAATGAAACAAATGCACCCTTTATTTGGAGCTGACATAGCTCAGTTTTTAATTTTGCAGAAATGTACTCAGTTGTCAGCTGAGTACATTTCTGCAGCTAACACGTCCGTTTCACGGACTGGTTTCTGCTTCGTGGATCGCTCAGATACCTCATTTGCATACCTTTGAGCTGCAAATGAGGTATTGAGCATTTCCACGCCCAGTCCGTGTAAGAGACGTGTTAGCCATGGGCCAGATTCAGGGAGGCTTACACGGAGGCTTACACTACTCTTGAACTCCGTGTAAGCCTTCCTGAATCTGGCCCATGAAGTGTGTCACGCAGAAAAAAGGATAAATATATCTCATGAGACTGTAATGTCTGGACCCTAAAGAGTTCTTTCCTCCTCATCTTGTAGTCTTGTGTGGTAAGTTGAGAACTTGCTTGTCACTGTCTTCTGCTGTAGCTAATTTTTAACAAATTTAGAGATGGGAGGTGGGGGGGGGGATTTACCATACCTGGTTTACTGTCACGGCACCAAAATACACACAGAGACACACAGAGACCCGATGGAGGGAACATCTTCGGTGGCTCATGATATGAAGGCTGAGGGGAGTTAGCTTTTCATTCCCAATCAAGTTGTTGAATAAGTTTTTAAGAACAGTAGTTTGTGTTAAAGTAGTTGGAAACAGTTTACCAAGTTTTTCGGGAATGTCACCCTCTGATTAAATTCATCTAACTGATGGAAGGACACTGCAACAGTTAGTCTAGGATACGTTTCTTTGCGGACTATATGCATTGCTGTAGATTTAAATGACTTTGTGAAAGATCTTCTCTAATGTGGCAAGCTGCTAACAGGATGTCAGTGTACATGCTGGAACTGTGGTAGGCCAGAAAGTTGAATACAAATAGTTTTTTGTATTGTACCTGCATTTTTTTGCACTATGTTACAAATGTCTGCCCTCTTTGATTATCTCTGTACTGTAACTACAACGTGCATTGTACTTACTAATTTTTGTATATAAAATTTTGTTTTTGTTTTCACGGAGCTTATCTCCCCAGGCCTCTACTGAAAATGGACATGCATCCAGTTAGACTAGCCCAGTCAACAAATGTAAACTAAAAATAAAAATAAAAATAAATGAAATAAAATTATATGCCAATTACTTACTACTTCCTTTAAGATTTTTTGTTAATGTTGTAAAGGGACTTTAGTGTGTGTTTCTGTGTGGAATGGTATTTTCAGAGTTAATTTTAAAATGGGGGACATTTTCACAATTATCATTTGAATGTTAGTATCCCACAATTCCATTGGAATGGGTGGGGTTATAGTATTATGTATGCAAATTGTATGTTAATTTGTGCCTACATGTTTGGCCATTTGTACTTTTTCTGGGCCTTTGTCCAGATTTTTGATGTCTCCAGGTTGAGAGGTATGTACAGGACACTTGCATAGCAAGCATATAGCTTCAGTGCCCAGAATCTTCTGTGGGCAGATCTGAGAGATTTCATCTACCTCGTTTTTTTCTTTCTCTGTTGGACTGTTAAGGGCAGATAGTTATGTAGCACCTTTTAAGCATATACCCAGAAGATGCAGCTGACTGGGACCCCTACCCCTGTTGTGCTGCTTACCTGACAGCTTAACAGTCAAAAGACTGCGTCCTTTCCTCAAGTCAGAACTGTCATTAGGAAGCTCCCACCTTCCTGTCTTAAGGTGATGCAAGTGTGCTTTTGGGCAGGTTGCTGGCATGGTAGGCAATGTCACAACCATGGTTTAGTTAAGTAACTGCTTAATTATTTCCTTTTGTTTCAATGTAAAACAAGACAGGTACAATTTCTCGTAGAATGATAGATTTTTTTACTGTAAAGTTTTGTTTCTGCTTGCCATTATTCTGTTTATTTGCTTTTGTTAATCAAGAAAGTCTGAATGGGCAGAGGACATTTTCAAGTGGAGGCCCTGACAGAAACAAAACTCTATCATAATACATTTATATTATCAAGTGAATTTCATACAGTTTTTAGAAAAACAACTTACATTTTTCAGAACAAATAAACATAATTATAAGACAGGTATATACAGTTAAGTATTTATGTCAACAATAATAAGCTTGTACAGTTTTTGTAGTTCTTAAATCATGCAGGAAGTAAATGGATTGAGACTGTAGAAAGGAAAATGTAAGGAAGTTTAGTATTTTTACATTTCAGTAAAGACAGGTTTGCAAGGACTTCAAAATATGTAAGGGAGATTTTAGTATTGTATAGATCTGTAAATAGTTCAGGAGATATAAGGAAGTAAATTACAAAATTATATAGGAGGGATGGGGAAATATTAGAGTTGTATAGGAAGATAGTGACAATAATATATAATTGAGAAAGCATGGCATATGATTAGTTGTGTTAAGCTGGCTGCTCCAAATTGGTGTATGTAGAAGGTTTATAAGTTAGGTATACAGGGGGTGCATGAAAGGGGTAGAACAATGTATGGGAGCAGTTAGAAAAAGTAAAAGATGAGAAGTGTTTTTTAAGAGGGAAGTGAAGAGGGGTGTAATGATTCTAGTGCAGGAGGGAAAGTTTTTAGGTGTGTAATGATTTAAGCAGAGGAGGGCAAAAAGTTAGTGGGCAGCAATAAGAAGTTATTATTATAAATATATTATTATAAAGTGTGCAATGACCATGCTATACCCGAACCTGAAGTATTATATACAGGCCTCATTTTAACTTTCAGTATGAGATTCAGAACTAAAGGACCACGGTTTTTTACATCTGACTGATAACCCAACATGTAAAAGTAATACATTAAATTAAGATGCTCATACTGGAAAATCTGCTTAGTAATATCATGTTTGTGAGGAGTGCTTCTCCTAATAATGAAAGAGGGAAAATCTAAATGAAATCAAATGATTCCTGTAAAGAATTCTAACAAGTGTTCTCCTTATGCCTGTATAAGGTAATTATTTCCCATCTATACACTGACTAGGATTGTTTAAATGCAGCTACTGTTTTGGTTGTTGTTCATACCTGGGATCAGCAAGCCCAAAATGAATAATTTAGATATACTGAGATGGTTCCTACAGTCAACAATGCTGTGTAAAAACAATATCCTGAGATAAGCCGGAGACCTGCATTATGTACACTGGAGACAAATACGTAAGGGATTATATTACCTGGCTCACACTGACATCAGCTAATGAAAATAAGGCACTCTGACTACAATAAAACCATCTACTTGTGCATGGTACCAGGAAATTAAAAGTCCTGAAGAAAGAACAGTTAATCTTTATGTACTTTGAAGGCAGTGTGATGTAAAATCATGAAAAACACAAAACGTTCTTAACAGGGGATAGGGTGCAGTATTGCTTTATGTGTTGAACAAAAATATACCAACCCTTTAAAAGGACTCATATCTGACATGCCTAATTTAAGCATTTTTCATATTTATTTTAACCTGTATAAAAGATGTTTTTGGAGGTCTAGGCATAATTACAATATCATTTAAATAAAGTATTCACTCTTATGAATACATATCTCATTTCAGTCTTATGAGCAGACTGCATTTTCTGTTAATACAATTTTTAAAGGTACTGCCTATATCCTCACATAGTAACTTGTGCTGGGGGTGGTTAAGGGGGTGCTAGCCTTCTTATACATTGTATTAACATAATTTTTTTCTTTTTTTAGTCACTAACAATGCTCCCAACCTTTCCTCGGTACCTATCATTCATCCTTTGCATATTCATTAATATGTTTGCTTTCAGTTCATCTCTTTATACTTTTAATTTTTCTCCATTGTTTCTCTAATTTCTAAATTATTTCTCATTGCTATGCTGCAAATTAATATTTTCTGTACTTGTTACTCCCTTACTACTTACTTCTATAAAGTCCTACTTGAGTAATTTGAGTACTATATTTTTGTTTCTAGTTATTCATTTAAATTGTATATTACCACTTTTTGAATTAACACATGCATTCTGTTTTTACAGGGTTTATTGTGTAATTTTTATAAGTTTATTGTGTAAACTGTTCTTTTGTATGGAGCTTTTCTCCCAAGGCTTCCATTATGTTTTGCATGGCCCAAACACAAATAAATACATACATACATAAATAATATGAGAAAGAGAAACAGGCAATCCACTGTGAATGAATGTCCTTCACGCCAAAAATAAATAACTATGATAAAATACAATGATACATTGGATGGCACACAGCAGAGTGATTTAAAACAAAACAGCTTTAATAGTGGTTAGCACTTTTGCACCTATACAATGGTGCTTCTTCAGACTATGTAAAGTTAAAATACAAATATTTAAATATAAAAGCATTCAAACACTCTATACATCTGATTTGAAAAGTGCTTACAAAATCCTGATGTAATGATAATAATAATAATGTAATAAAAATTACAAGAATAAGTTTTTACTTTGATAATAAAGTCCTGTCCTTAACATAAGTTGTGGGTATGGGCTATCATGCAAAAATCTCATATTTCTGTAAAAGATGTCCCACTTTGGACACCTGAAAAGGTGACAATCCTAGAGTGATGCACTGCCAAATTTACAATGACAGAAGGCTCCTTTTCAAACCTTGAAGCACTAATGCTTTGCTTCTCATGTGTATTCATCTCCCTTTTAGAAGTATAACAAGCAAGAACTTGTCATTAGTGACTTTAGCAAAGATGTTCATAACCACTTTATAATTTTCTGCTCAAGAACCCCTTGATCCCCAATATATCTTGTCTCAACAAGAAATCTGCACCCCATGGTTATTGCAATATAGGTCAGGAGTTGTAGCTACTTCTTCATGCAGACTTTTATTACTGCTGGCTAACTAGAACGTGATTGTTGTTTTTATATACTGTATCAGTCTGAGCACTTTTGGTGAATTTGTTAATGGTTAATGTTAATTCCTGGGCTCTTTCTTCATTCTATTAGCTTTTACTGATAATAATCACACTGCAGTGCTACTCAGCTGTTCAACAGGCATTAAAAAGAATGTACCTTTGTTTATACAAATGGGGTGATTGCGCATGGTGTGCAGACAAGCTTCCCTTACAGAATGTTTTATTTAAGAGGCCTTGTACAGAAAGCAAAGTTTGCAGTGGAGGATACTATTGCTCATTTTGGAATTACGTATAATTTTAAGATTTTCTTGTCAGATATTCCTTCAGATACAGGTATACTCAGACCAACCTGTTAAGCTTTCTTTATATTCCTTATTTCTAAGACAACCAAATTTATATAAATGCATGCTGGTTATAACTGGATAACCATTCAGGTGACTCACTTGAAGGCTTGACAAGTAGCAGAGACTACTGTTAACTAGCTGCATTGTGTGATCTAAGGGTTTGATTCCCTTACTCTCCATTTGCTTAATGAGTGACTCTGAGAAAGTGATTTAATCAGACAGGGTCTGGGAGAACTGGGAAAATTGGCTAGACTCATCAATGGTCTTCTAGTACCTACCTATGAACCTTCCATGAAACCACAGAGTTTCTTTAAAACCTCAGAAATATAAGCCCAACTTGAGTTTTTACTTTTACAGCTACTGTCATACCCCTTTAAACAGATGATTTAAGTTGATGCGTCTCTTTTCTATTCATTCTACAGTACTGTTACCTGCATTGCCATAGAAAGACATGTAGCTTAGAACCCAGATAGAAAGCCAGCTGTCTGGACTAATTGCTACTCTTTGTGTATTGGCTTCTGTCTTATATCACCTGCAGAAATTTAATGAATTGTTTATATTATGAGTTCTGGAAGCACACATTTTTGTTTATTTTATTTGCACTTTGCTAATTGGGTTAGTCCCACTACACCAATGACATCTTTTTATTGGAGACTCGAGGTGTTATTCAAACTGATTAGGGGAAATGTGTGCAGTGTGCCTGGGACTTCCCCTACTGTCTACCACACTCGTGGTCTGTAAGTCTGATGAGTGTGTGTGTGCATACTTTCTGTTCCCAGTGCAGTGGTGGCTGAGAAAAAGGCACAACATGGCAGCTACACAGCTAGGAGCTGAGGTAAATGCTGGTTCCAGAATGGAAATTGAGACTGAATCAGAGAGATTTACTGAAAAGATGAGAGTAATGAAAGAAGTTATGCTAGATTCGGAGGATTTATTCCAGAAGGAGTTGTATAGTAGTTTGAGGGGAGATGAGTAGATGCAAGCCGAAGTTATGGTTACAACCCTCCAATCAGGAGGGTTGTGAGATGATTTATTGGTAGACTTGATGGAGGAAAATGAACCAGAGAATGTAAATGACTTATTGTGGGGAGAAGTAATGGAAAAATGTGAAAAAAAGAGGCAGAAGAAACAACTAGAAAGTCATTCACAGAAGTAGTGATGAAGAAAAAAAGAAGAGAAAAGAGAGACTATAAGGGTGGAAGAATCAGGAAGAAAGACGCTGGTTGTTCATAGGTTCATAGGTAGGTACTAGGCTATTGGCCCAAGGGCCTTAGTAAGCTTAGCCAACAAGGTTCTCTGGCTTTCTTCACCCAAAAAAGTTATTTTCCTCTGCCCCTGTCAAGCAGAGCCACAGAAGTGATCCCCGGGGTGTATTTCCTATTCCCCACACACTCATCAAGCTTTTTCTTGAAGAGTGCCAATGAGGAACTCTGCTTGACATAGATTGGTTGCTTGTTTCAGAGTATAGCAAGTCTCTGGGACAGGAATCTATCCCTCCAGCATGTTCTGTTTATTGTGGTGACAAGATTTAGGTCCCTAGAGCGTGTAGCTTGGAGGGATTGGGATTTCTTTAGATGTAGCATGTCCAACAGCTCTGGGTTTGACATAGCTTTGTATGTTAGACAGAGATCACCTCAGAGTATGCAATATGCTACGGAGCAAAGCCAGAGTTTTTTGAGATGGTCAGCGTAGGGCATCTGTTTGAGACCGGTAATCCTCTTTGTGAGGTACTTCTGCAGCCTTTCCAGTTGTTGTAGATATCTTGTGACTTACGTCCCAAAAGGGGCATTGCACTCTATAATGGGTCTGATGAGTGTCGAGTGGAGGGGAACAATAACCTCTTTTTTCCTGGATGAACCCTTTCATGATGAGGTGTGCCATGTAGAAGGATTTCCTGACTACTGTGGCGATGTGATTATCAAAGGAGAGACTACTGTCCACCTGGGTCCCAAGATCTCTTATCACACATTTGGCATTAAGTAGACTGCCGCCTATGAGGTAGTTAATGGGTACAGAATTTTTACCAAAGGGGAATGACAATGCACTTTTTGGCATTGAGCTTGAGGCCATGGCTCTGACACCAAGCATCTGTCTCATTGAGGCCCTTCTGTAGGATGTCCACATCATTTGGGGATTTGGCTATGGCTCCTAGTTTGCAGTAATCTGTGAACTTCATTAGCCAGAGACCTTCTGTGTTAGCCTGCACTTCAGAGAAGTGCGTATATAAAGTAAAGAAGAGAAGGAGTTGGACAGGTACAAAATATTGGATACAGTGATTGCGTCTTTAGGAATAAAGGCTCAAGACGTAACAGCATTTATTATGATAAAAAAGGAGACATATTACAACATTTACTTTTAAACTGCTGCAGGACTAGAGTCTTTTTTGGGAGAATATGAAAAAAAAAGATGCACATCCACAGAGTAAGCATAATGTTAAGACTTTTATCGTGAAACACAAAATAAAGTGAGAATTCAGTTTTGAACACAGACTGACAGAGAAAGTATTAAACATTTATAGGTTCATAGGTTTACTGATGTTATCCATGCGTTTCTATATAATGAAAGATTCCAAGTATCATGATACTTTATAGATGATGGATAGATGGAAAAGAAAGTAATTTGTTGACAAGATTTTTTAAGATAAAGTATGATAGAGATTGGAATTTAAATAAGAAGGAGAAAGAATGTGAGAGAGAATGGAAAAATGAAGAAATAAAAATGTATAATGAAAAAATAAAAATGTCTAAGGTAAGTATAGAAAAAGTGGAAGAAAATAGGAAATTATGGTATAAAAGCATATGATATAAAAAATATTGTGTAAACCTGTGGATGTACTTGACAGAAGAAAAAATAAAAGGTATAAAACAAAGAAATAAATTGCGCAAGAGAAATGTGGAATGTCAGGATTTTCTATGGAGATTACAGATTCATAGACTGCTAGTGAAAGGGAATATGCCTTATCAAAAGTAAATGAAAGGGTGTGCTTTTTTGTAGTGAATTAAAAACTGCAAATCATGTATTTCTTATATGTAAAAGAGTACAAAAACTATGGGAAAAGTAATAGAGAAAATATTTTGAATGAAATACAGGATTATAAACAGTTAAATATGGATATGACTGAATATGTATTTTATGAGGGTGTGAGTCAGGAATATGCTAAAGATTTAGAGAAGCAAGTATTTTGTATTATATGGACTATTTGGAATGAAAGATTGAATGAGATTATGTTTAATGGAATTTGGTTTAATACCAAATATAGTATGAAAACCTAAATGGTGGTTGTAGAAAAAGGACTGGAGGTCCATGTGTATGTGATATGGAAAGTTTGAAAAGAATGGAAACGTGATGTAAATCTCAGTAAATATGTAAATATGTGAATATGTCCATTTGTATATATTTGTAAATATTTGTCAATACTTATATATAGTAAAGGACTCCTACCCTTTTCCATCAGTGAATTGGAATATTTTATACCCATCTAAGCTACGTCAGGCAGATTGGACCTCTGTTTCATCTGAAGGGTGGGTGTCTTCTGAAGCACATTGTATACAAATATTTAAACACATTAAAAATGAGGCAGTGGAAACTTTTGAAGCATAGGCTTTTTTCTTTTGTTTTTAATGTCTGCAATTGCCCCAAGGATCATAAAAGGATCATAAAAGATTGAGTTCATCTATTGTCTGTTAAACAAATGTCTTCCTCTATTACGACAGAAGCTTTGGGAAATGAGTTCTGTGGATTAGTAGTTTTTCTTAACTTTGTCCAAAATACCAAAATGGTTCCCTCAAGAGAAGTATACATTGGCCCCCTTTTCTAACTTCTTTCAACTTTCATTAGAGCCTTACTTCATGAACATGACTTTCTGAATCACTGAAAGTAATAGTTGCATTCTATATAAGCAACAGACTTACAATACGGAAATGAAAGCCTCACACTATGGCTGTGAGAGTCTCAAAGTGTCAAAATGAGAGCCTCTTTCTGTGGAAATAAACTGCTCTGGAAAGGATAATCTTGAAATGGGGAAGTAACAGCCTCATACTATGGAAGGAAGTTTCATGCAATGGAAGTGAGAGCCAATTGTTTCCTCTACAAACAATCAATTCACAACTGTTTGTGAAAGTATTGCATGATCACAACTGACTGGGAACACCTTTCCTTCATAACCCACCTGAAAAAATCAAAATAAATGTTTCTTGCAGGAGTCCAAGCATCCCTACACCCACAGTGTGGGAAGCAAAACCCCACAGCTGCTGATGTTATGCATACTAACTCTGTGACTGCATATCAGTGAGGCAAGTAGAAATTCTGCAGTGCACTGCACAACAATTCTGCACAAACAGTGATTCTATTTGTGTCCGTAAGAGTCCTAAGAGTACCTAAGAGGCTAGCCTTCTTATCCATGATAACAGGTGATTTTAACCAATGGTATTCAAGCAGTTCGAACCTAATCAAATGGCATAGCTCTCAATCTTCCATCTTCAAAATGAGGAGTACTAGCCCTCATAATGTCGAACAAATGGGAAAAATGTGGAACACATACTAGCAGCTTACTAGCAACTTCAACTAGGAAGGTCATAGGATGGTTAAAATATACTGGTTTTATTTATAAAAAAGATCTTTCAATGAACCAATATGATTCCTTTCTATTTACCCTGGATATCAGTTAAACAATTCCAAACAATGAATGTGTGACAGACCCTTTCAATATGGAACTACGAGGAACACAAACTTTTTAAGATCCCAGATGAGGTACATTCCTCCTAACAAGGTATGCTTGAGAGGTATGTCAAATGGTCATCAGTTACCTACAGGAAACAAAGTCCTTCAAGTTTATTGAGGTACTTGCAATCAACTACAATTGCAATAAAAATGAGTATAGGCATAAACAGCACTGCACAAAGTACAAATAATTGCTTATAAATTGATTCATAAAGTAGGAATAAAAACTCACAAGCCAGTGTGTACAAGGGAGGACCTTCTGGGATATCTTAAACATGGCTAATGTGGTACACTCTCTCAGCTAACAGAGAGAAGATTCTATAGGCATGGTGTTTGATAGCATAAAAAAGAAATAAAGAAAGAAAGAAAGAAAGATAGATAGATAGATAGATAGATAGATAGATAGATAGATAGATAGATAGATAGATAGATAAAGAAAAGGCTTCAAACATTGTCCTACTATTCTAGGCACTTCCAACTCCTGTAGAGGTGAGAAATGCAAAGGCTTAACAAGGGTGTATGGGACTAGGAGATCCATCAGTTAAAGGGTACCCAAACTGTGCAGAGCTAAATATGTTAACGCTGAAACTTTAAAGATAATATAAGCATGTGCTGGCATTCAATGCAAGCTTGACAGAATCAGAGTTAATTGGCTGTGATAAAAACACTCACAAATAATCAATATGAAGTCAATCAAACCCGGTTTTAGGAAGTACTAGGGGTATACAGTTAAAATAGTCAAAATGGAAACAGCTCGTCATGCACAATCACTGAAAGGTCATAAAGATGGACTAGTCATGCAGTACAACTGTAGATTAACGTGAAGAATTATTTTCAAAATTTTGTCAGTGTCTGTTATATGCTGTAATACTTGTATTACATATAATATTGAGATACTCCCTGTATTAATGCAATTGACAATGTGCTGTGTGACACTGCCAGACCAGCTATCTAGAATTTTGTAAATAATCATATAACATTTGTGAATAGTAATATGATTCATATGCGTGTCTTACAAATGTAAGAGAACTATATGCTATATGGATATTAAACTACTGGTGCAGAAGTGTGTGTGAACTGTATGTTATGTAGTGAGCTTTGAATGTGGCCACAGTGTACCCTACTGGAAAAGAACAAAAAATGTATATAAACTATATGCAAATGTATGTTTTAATAGATGAAGCTGGAACATACAGAGTTAACTTGCCAAACTTTAAGAAAATAAGTTAAAATTAAGCGCTTTACGATGTGCTATAAAAATGTTAGTTTCAGTGCAGCAAGTAGACACAATGTCTAGGGCTAGCGGTTTTCCTGTTGTCTTGAAACAGAAATAATTATTAGGTTTAAAATGTAAAAGTGTTTAACTGTTTTATGACTTCCAGTTCTAGGCAAACTTCTGAGAGATATATACTTCTTACACAGAGATGCTAAAATTTTGTTAAAAGAGAACCGCACCCACAGACTCAAAACACATGTTTATTTCATCATGGTTTGGTGTTTCCTACATTTTAACACCACCCTGGGACTATTTAGAGGTTTGTAAATATTTTTATACGTAATTTCTGAGTCTGACCACATGGGGTCTGGCATCTTGAAGTAATTCTGATTGTTTAGTCTGCCTCTAGGTATCCCACAATGCATTGCTTGTCTGTAAAAAATTACATCATGCAAGCCACTTTTTTTAGTTAAACATTTCATGACATTCAATGACTTCTTAAAACACAAACAGTGCAAATGCCACAGAACAGACTTTCAAAGTACATTTTACTGCTGCTTCTTTATACAATGGCTAAAATGCATTTTTTTGTAAAGCCTGAATTATATTACTTTGACTCATCTCCCATCCCCCTTTACACGTAAATTCCCTAGCTGTCAAAGTGCTAAGGGTAATTTGAGCTGTTACCTGCTGTGATTGACAGCTCCCAGCAGGAGACTTGACTCATGTACTGTTTCCTTGTACTAGCCCTTACTTTCTGTATGAATAGGGAAAGGACCAGGGAGATGTGACATCACAGCATGGGTTGATTTTTAGGATGGTCATAGTGATGTCAGTTTGGGGAGGAAATTGGCCAGAAAACTACCTGTATTCAGTGGCCTTGATGACATCAATGAATTGGAGACTTTTCCAGGGCAGGTTAAACGTTTTTTGAAAGTGAAACCACCACAATATGATACTGTTCTATTAGCGAGAAACAGTCAATGTAAAATATTGTAAATGCTGTGTTGTTTCTTATTCATAGCAGGAACAATAAATAAGGATAAAAAGGGCAGAGAAGTTGAGCATTTAATAACATAATCTCTTTGTTGTCCTTTAAGATTCTGTTAGCCTGGGAACTGGCAGGTGACAAAGAGTGATGTCATCCAAAGCTGACCCAGCAGTAATGTTTGATATTAATTTAAGAACTCTCTCAGAAACAGACTTTGCATTTTGTATTTGTCTTTGGACCTGGAAACATCCTCTCATCAGCACTTGCCTTACTAATAGTAAGTAACCAGGGTACAATAATCTCTCTTAGATATAGATAGGAATATAGTAAAGATTAATTTAGATGTTTTCTGTATTTATATGAAACTGTCCTGCAATGTTGTTTTTAAATATTTCCCGTGATTTTTTACTCTGTAGTTACTGTGTTGTTTGAGTATTGTCTTGTTATTTTATTATTTATTATTAAATAGATTTAAACCTTTTAATTGTGTCTGGTTTGTTTAGAGATATTTAAGCTCTGAGAGTACTTGCATGTGTATTTGGTGACACTGTACAGGCCACTCTTAAATAGCTTTGCAAGTCGTGTTCACACTTAACCATTTGGATAATAGTAACATTACACAGTAGAATTGGTCACCCTTTGTAAGGGTCTTTATAGTAGCTGATATGTAAGGGTGACTGGTGGCATCTGGTACTACCTTATAGTCTGGGCAGAAGGGGACATAGCTAGAAACCTGTGCCAGCCATTCCCAGGTGTGTGTGTGTTTATATATCAATCAAATATCAACGTGTGTGTACGTGTCAGTTACTTGGGCAGGGATACAGAGCACTGGTTGGAAAAAGAGGGTGCTGGAGGTCTTAGCTTGGCCACTTGGCTGAGATCTTAACCCTATAGCTGTGCCAGCAGGGAGTCTTATTGGGGATATGGAGAAAGAGAGAGAAACCAGCCCCAAACTGACTGTGATCGCTTGGTGCTCTTAAGGAAAATTGTACTTTACTGTGTGTGTACTTGTCATCCTCCCAATGTGTGCATCCCTCCCTGGTGCTAGTGGTGAGGACTGAGGCTCCTGGAATACTGGGCCAGTGTATGGGGTATCACATGCTGTACCATAGCTGAAAAAGTCCTGGAACCAACCCATCTACCCAGTTAACAAACAAATACAATGTTTTTTATGGGCTATATTCCTAAAGTGGAAACCTGATGACTATCATTGACCAGGAAAGATAGATGACCACAAACATTCTGGCTCGGAGGTTCTTGGACTTTGTCAATGTAAATGCTCTGAAAAAGCTAGTCAGCACACCCACAAGAGGCTTAAAGGTCCTGGACATAGTACTCACCAACATGGGACAGCACTTTACCCCTTCTCCATGTGATGTCCTCCCTGGTAAGATCAGACCATAAATCTGTGTTGTTTGATGTTTGATGTTATGATAAGGCCAGATACCCCATCAAGCTCATAAACACTTAAGAATTCTTCAAAGACAAATTACTTCCTAATGAGTGATGGTATAGGAAGTTCCAAAGCCTTCTCCAATGCAGATAACATGGGCACCTATGCAGAGGTGCACACCAATGGCCTGTATAACCACTTAAGCAGTTGTATAGAATTGGCTGTACCTAACCGGATTAAAACCATGTCTTGCCAAAAAACAAGCCACACTGGTGGAGCCCTAGTATAAACAGGCTGTACAACAAGAGAAAGAAACTAATGTCCAAGAACAAGAGGAGAACTGGCTCAGCAGAGGAAGAAAACCCTCTCTAGCTTAAACAAACACATTAGAGATCTTGTCAAGTCCTCCAAAGCTAATTACAAAGTAAAAATAGCCTCCCTAGCTAAGGATAATCACACAGAATTCTTTAACTATGTCCAGAATCTAAAAGGAAATACTCAGCTATGAACTGAACTGGTTGTGGATGGCACTACCCATACTCAACTGTTCATAATAGTCAACCTGCTATATGACAGATTTTAAGCAAACTTCACCCCCTGTCCCCTCCAGTCATCCTCCAAAGTACACCTGCCACCATTCCTCAGCCTACTATCTCAAGACAGCAGGTCATCTTGGTGCTCTCCAAGACCAAAAACACAGCATCAGTGGGACCAGGCAATATCCCAAGTTGCCTTTTAAACAACTTAAAACATGACCTAGCAGACACAGCCTATGAACTGGCTATGTCCTGGTGGAATGGAGGACAGCAACAGTAATCCCTCTGCAGAAAGGGGGACCATCAACCAATCCTGGGAATTATAGGCCCATAAGCTTGACTAGCTTCATCTGCAAGGCCATGAAAAGAATCTTTATGGACCTTATTAACAAGAACATAGATAATCTCCAAAGTTTACACCCAACCCAGATTGGATTTGTTAAAGGTAGATTAGGTCTGTTAAACATGGTTAACTTCTTCAAGAAAGTCACCAAGGGCCTGGACAAGGGAAAGACAGTGCATACCACCTATCTTGGCCTAGCCAAGGCATTTGCCACAATCCACCACTCAGGTATTATACAGAAATTCTCCCAATTGTGAATTAACCCCTACATTACCAGATGGGTAAGCAACTGACTCACTGACAGGACACATACTGTCAAATGAATGACTTCACCTCTAGCAAAAGAATAGTCTTCAGTGGCATACCACAGGGTTCTGTCTTGGTCTCCTTACTGTTCGGAATTTATTTCTCAGAAGTCTAGGCAAACTTGGACAGCCTGTGGCTGATCAAGTTTGCTGACAATTGCAAATTGGGAGCAATCACTGAGTCCCCCAATTATATTAATATACTGCAGGCATAGTTAATGCAGAAAAATGACTGATACCAAAGCCACAGATTAAAGCTAAATGCAAAAAATGCATTATTATTCCCTTTGGGAAAGCTGACATCCCTGCTAATTAAATTATAGACAGTAAGAGTAGACCCAATGGTAAGTGATCTGGGTACTTAGGTTGATAGCAATCTGAACTTTGATCATCACGTAGCCACAGTATTAAGGACATCCTTCTATGTAGCACATCTTACAAGTAAAGGCATTGCATCTAAATTTAAGGATGTTATAATTCCATTATACTCTTCCCTCGTCAGAACTATAATGGAGTACAATACTCCCTTTTGCATGTATCTCACCAGATACCTGCAACAATTGGAGAGACCATAGAGGTTTCTCACCAAGAAATTTCAGGGTTCACAAAACAAGTCTTAAGTGAAAAGACTGAAAGCTCTGTCACTGTATTCTGTCTCCTACAGATTGCTAAGTGGTGACCTGTGCCTGGCTTACAGGGCAGTCTCTGACCCAGCCCTGATGGAAATTCTACACATGTGTAAATCAAACTGCATGATGGTCACTCATTCCAGTGGTCTTAACCTAGCCTCTGACATGAACAGGTCATGCTGGAGAGACAGATACATCTCCCAGAGACTACCACTTTTCTGGAACAAGCTTCCAGTTCATGTGAAACAAAGCCTCTCCCTGACCCTCTTCAAATGCAACCTAGATCATTGGATGGGTGACTGCAAATTCACTCTGGGGGCAGTGCCCATCTCCTTCCTGGAAAGAGGAAGTTAGCTTTAACTACCATAGGCTCTTATCTCTGCAAACTTTGCTCATCTAATCACTGACAATTGGGGCAACTCGGGGTAAATGTGGAAGGCTTGTAAGGGCTTTAGGGCCATTACCCTAGTAACCTTCTATGAACCTATGAACCTTTAATTATTAGCTACACTTGGTAGAAATATTTCCTAACAATAGTTTATACGTGATGGTCAAGAAATACCCCCACATAATAAAATACCCAGAACAGGTGTGTATATGATGTCCTTCTCCCAATTCTCACTCTTCAAGGGGGCAGTGTCTGACTATGGATGCCACAATGACAATCTCTTGAGGGGCTGGACCTGCCTATTAGAAGGGATATGGCAGGATTTTCCACTCCCAAAACAGATAAGAAAGAATGGGTGAATAGGGAAAAATGGGATAAAAACAGAAGTGGCGATTGGGGGTAAAACATGACAAAGAAGAGATGACCAAATAAGTCACAGACTACAGCACATTATGGCAGGCAAGTCACCCTTGTCGGAATGAGTCCAAGTCAGAGGCAGCAGGTCACATTGCTTGAAACCATCATTAATAGTGCATTGAAATAAGGAAGGTGTAACTCACACCAAGACTAAGGCAGAGTCTCTACAAAGGCACAGAAGTCTCTCCCTGAGCATATTTTGGATGACGAAACTACTTTCAAAGATGCCAGCTAACTATAAAGGATCAAGTCCCCAACCCATCATTTTCAGAGAAAACTCCTCTATGGTGAAAAGATAGGCTGGCTTACTCAGCCACCCAAAAGGCTGAGATCTTTTGGTTCAATGCAGTGATGAGCACCCTATACAGGAACAAAGCTTCTTTATGAGAGACCTCAGTTTGACCGACACCATAATGCTCACCAAGCCTAAATGTGATATCAAAAAAGTCAGGGCATCTCTATTTAATGCTTTGGTCTTTGCCTGTCCTCCTCTGTCCCTGGAGCTTGGCATCAGACCATAGTCCCATGGAATGATGTATAAGTGGCTTACCAACGAAGGACCAAGCAGATTCAACTAGGACCTAATGACACTATTATAGGCCATGATGAGCAACTGATCTGCACAACCTGCAGCATGTGTATAGAGGAACTGAAAGAAGGCATGTGTAAACTGATTAACAGTTATAGAATACAAATTCCTGCATGCCACCAATTCAAGACAATAGACTATGACAGGATAAACCCATCTCTCATATAATTTCAGGGGTATATCTTAATTTCAACCAACTTTAACTCCAAAATGTAAACTCTATTTCACTGGCCATGCATTCTCCATCCTAGAACCTAAACTTTGGGACTCCATTTCTCTCTCAGTCTGAGACATGCAAAAGTGCTCTGACTTCAGACAACACCTCAAGAAACACCTCTTCGCCCAAGCAAAGTGCAGCTGCACTTACTCAGGCCATGTTACATGGACCTGCAGCTCTCTCACATACCTCTTTATCCCAGTTTCCTCCTTCCTTATCTCATCTTATCAACCGCTTACCTACTACTTCTCATTCATCCTGCTTCCATCTTCTCTTTGCACCTCTCTCACATTTCTTCTTTCTACTCCTCTTCCTTCTGCATGCCTCTCTCACCTTTTATCTGCCTCCTCCCCATGGTAACCTTTCTTGTTACTATTCTCACTTGCCTCTTCTAATGTCTTCATATATCTTTATATAATGATATGCTAGTATCCCTGTAGCATAAAACATATCATTCATAGGTTCATAGGTTTGTACTAGGCCAATGGCCCTGGAGTCTTTACAAGTCTAGCCCATAGAATTACTCTGGCATCATGCCACCTAAACTTAGTTCTCTGTGCCTCTGTTAAGTAGAGCTACTGGAGTGATCCTAGGGTGAATTTTCTATTTCCCATCCACTCATCAAGATTACTCTTGAAGAGGGCCATTGAAGTGCTCTGTTTGACATGTATGGGAAGTCTATTCTATAGCATGGTCAGTTTCGTGGTTATGAACCTGTCCCTCCAGCTTGTTCTGTTGATTACGGTAATGAGGTTGAGGTCTCTGGAGCATGTGGTGCAGAGGAATTGGGATTTCTTTAGATGTAGCATTTCTAACAGAGCTGGGTCAGACATGGCTTTGTAAGTCAAGCAGAGATTGCCTCTAAGCAGCTGATATGAGACAGAGAATAGTTGGAGATTTTAGAGTCTGTCCATATAGGACAAGTGTTTAAGGCCTAAGATCCTCTTTGTGAGGTATTTTTGTGGCCTCTCCAATTGTTGCAGGTGTCTAGTGAGGTACATAAAAAATGGGCCATTGTACTCGATGACTCCCCTAATGAGAGAAGAGTAGAGGGAGACAATGTCCTCTTTCTTCCTGGATGCAACCCCCTTAGTAATGAGATGTCCCACATAGAAGGACTTTCTGACCACAGTGGCAATGTGGTGGTCAAAAGAGAGGTTCCTGTCAACCTGTGTTCTCAGATCTCTTATATCACCTTCTGTGTTCAGTGGACTACCATCAATATGGTAATTCATGGGAACCGGGTTTTTCCCAAAGGGGATAATGACACATTTTTTGGCATTGAGCTTAAGGCCATAGCTCTGACATCAGTCGTTGGTCTCAGTGAGGCCTTTCTGTAGCATGTCAACATCACTTGGGGAGTTAATAATAGCTCCCAACTTGCAATTGTCTGCAAACTTTGTTATCCAGAGCCCGTTTGTGTTGCCCTGGACTTCAGAGAAGTAGATACCAAACAGGAGATGACCTAGGACCGAACCCTGTGGGACTTCACTCGTGACTGGTCAGCAGTCTGACTTGGAGACAGTTACTTTCACACTGTGGGTTCTATCTGTGACCCAGTTTGAAACCCACCTAGTGATATAGGGGTTTATGCCTAGCTTAGTGAGCTTTTCTATGATTCCTGAGTGGGGAATGGTATCAAAGGCTTTGGCCAGATCAAGGTAGGCTGTATGAACCACCTTGCCATCATCCACAGCTCTGGTGACTGACTCAAAGAAGTCGGCTAGGTTGAGCAGTCATGATCTACCCTTCACAAAACCAAACTGTGTAGAATCTAGAGTTTGGAGATTCCCTATATCCTTATTTATTAGTTCCATGATGATGTGTTGCATAGCTTTGCATATCAGACTCATCAGGCTAATGGAACAATAGTTCCCAGGGTCTGTAGTCACTCATCTTTTGTGGAGAGGGATGACTGTAGCATTGTTCCATTCGGTAGGGACAAAGCCTGAGTTGGGCTGTGATTGAACAGGGCACACAGGTGCGGTGCCAGTTCACTGTGTAGTTCCTGTAGAACACAGCTAGGGATATTGTCAGGTCCCATAGATGCTGTATCCTTGGCCTTGGACAGTGCTGTTTTAACCTGTGCAGCAGTAATACTGGTGCCTGGCAATCTACTGATATTGTGATTGGTCCTTTGGTGGGGGAGAGAGGGGTAAAGCTTGCACTGAATCTGTCGGCCAGTATATTGGCTATATGTTATCCATAAAGCTTTGCTAAGCATAATTCCATTTTTCCATCCATGTTTTGACATTGCTAACGGTTTCTTGAACTACATGTTGTAGCATATTCTTGCATCTGTAAATATGTATAAGTATTTTTTTAGCATATCATTGTATTTGTAAATATGTTTTGTTCATTTCTTATGTAATCCAGTTCACCCAGGCTCTATTTGCAAGGGGTCCATTGATGTCATTGCACTACCCCAGTAAACAAATATAAATAAATAAAAATAAATAATAAATAAACAGATCTGAACCAAAGAAAGCAATGATACAACAGCAAGAATGATTCTGCCACCAGATCAAAGATGGACTCATAAAGCTGGAAGACAAAATCAACAGCATGGCCAAAGTGGTGGGTAAAAGAGGTAAACAGTGGAGCAAAGTCAAACCCCCAATAAGACAGAAGAAGTCCTGAGCTGAAGCCTGGGCTCATTGCTGACCAAGATGCTAAAATCATGAATTCCTAACTAGTTCAGGGACACCGAAACTGTGTCAACAAGCACATCTGCAAACCGTTGTTGAAATGACTTGACACTGCTGCGCGGATGATAGCTGAGGTGGAATCCATAGCTTCCTTCAGTTCCCACAACATATTGAGGAATTTGGCAGCTCCAGTCTTCACCTTCATCAGTTCCAGTGGAATGTAATAAAATCATTACCCCACCTGTGATCATCCTTACTTCAGGTCACCGATATACAGCAAACTCCTGGCATGGAGTATGTAGCACAGGAAAACCAAATTCTGTCTCAGCAGGTCAGCATCATACCACAGGTCAGAAATAATACTAGATAACTTGTTTCAGAGGGACAGAAAAAACTGTCTTCAGAGGTACCAGTGGTGCCCCAAGCAATCAGTCTCTGTGTAATATGAACAGCTAGTTCCTAGGGGACATCAATAATATCAGCTACTGTCAATATAGCCAGACATTGTCACTGACATTGTCATTCCCAATCCATCAAGTACAATTGTCAATTATCCATATCAGCAAAACATAAGGAATTGCAAAAGGAAATCTAATACTTTCCATTTTTAGTCACTCATCTATTCCATGCACCTGTGTTGTCTGCTGCACATTTCCATCATAACCTAAATATTCCATCATCACATGATGTCAGTCATTCCCTACACACCATGACAGCATCAAGAGCCTATGACTGTCATGTTACCCATGATGTGAAAACATAAAAACATCAAAAAGCTCAATCTCATATGCACTAAAACTCAGCTGGCTTTACTCATTATTTAAAGCGTAAATCATGCAAAACAATAAATGTTTATATAAATGCATAAGTAAAGCACTTATGTGTGGCTTCCATCCTCCCACACAGCCTGACTACAGTACTCTCTTTACTGATACATAATACCCTCAAAGTTGTATAACCATAACCAATGGAAAATACTCTGTACTATGCTATAGTCAACTGTACATAAGTCAGCTATAACACTAAACAAGTGGATGAGCAGCTAGACCTTTCCTACTCACTGACAAGCTCTACATTTAACCAACAGCACTGAAACTGGTTCATCGCCCAAGACAGAACCTCTGCCTCACATTTCACCTCATGGTGATGAGCAGTCACCAGAAACTATAATCACAACTCATATGATTGTAATCCCTCATACTAGCTCACTTCCAATGCATCACTTCAGGATATAACATCCTACACAAGAATAAAGGGAATTAAAAAAAATTTCTAAGGACATAAAGGGTAAAACACTAGAAGGTAGTCTCTAGAATAATAAATCATTTTCTGGCTCACTATATAAATGGTGATAATTCAAGAAACACAAGCCATAAAATCTTAGTAATAAAATGACACAAATTGTCCTTTACAGTAGTCTCTCATCATTAAATGAATTAATATACCCAGTTTGTGAAAAAATAACATCTGAGTAGCATTGAGAGAAATCAGCTAAAATGGCTTAGTGGGCAAGAAAAAAAAAGGCCAACAACCTTTGTTCTGGACCTTAACATTAACCAGGGCCCACAGGTTGAGCTTATCTGTCAGTTCAAAGCATATCCAAGGTAGCCCATCTTTCTGTCTGGTTTATACACAATTACAGGTCAGAAGGAGGCTAAAGGATTCAACTACTACACAGACATTATGTCAGCCTATGAAAAATAATTAGCAGATAATATGCTTAACCTTGAGGTGCTTCCAATTGACAAAAAAGCCCACAGGACACGTCTTTCTCATGGGAAAAACAGCACCCAGCAGCACTGTCTGGTTAAGTAACTTGTTCAGAGTCACACAGTAGATAAATTGAGGCTGATGGAATTGGACCCTGGACTAAAGGAAACAACTCATTAAGCGCTTTTTCCCTTTATCTTCAGTGCTAGCTGCCAGACCTTAGTGTACTTTACCAAAAACAAGTATAAAAATGGTGAAAAAATAAAGCAAAGTGCTTCTTTAGGAAATTAGCTGATTCTGCCTTAGCCAAAGTTAGACTACTTCTAGAGAGGTATGGTGGAGGCATGCTGATAAGCAGAATTCAGAATAACCAAATTCAAAACTTAGAGTGAGACAATATAACCAAGCATTTTACTGCTAGTACAGATAGAGGCAAGATGAAATGACATAAAGCAAGAATATTTTAGTGAGTCCTTTCTCAGAAACAAATCTAATCCTCTAATCAAAGACCAAGACCAAAAGTTGGAGTCAAGGCAGGCTATGTCTCACTTCCATTAGCCAGACAGTGAAGTCAAACTTCTACATGCTGTAAATCAAATTTATTTATTTTATTAACTCCTTGTTGACTGGGTTAGTCCCAGTAGGAACTCAGGCAGTTGGGACATCAGTTTAACATCTTATCGGAGTGACAGCGCACCCAGGAAAGCAGTACCCCTTTTATGCTGCACTGTATCAGTACTGGAAAATTAATCCAATTACAGTGGGTATGAATAGAACCCACAACCTTTTATTTTTTCAGCACTAAAGGTAAGAGTGCTACCTGGTGATCTACCGACACTACTCTTCTCAGAATAATGAGTTGTTAACTCTAGCAAACAATAAGGCACAGACAAAGGTCATAGAATCCAAGACAAATGGATAAACTTGAACAGATACTTATGCACAGGTGTTCAGATAATAAGTGCAAAATAATAAGACTGGTTGGAACAGTACAGTCAAAATTAAAGTACCAGACAGGTGCAAAGGGTGTTAGCCCACATTCCAGAAAAGATCTACTGGGTAGCCAGAAGGCAAAACAATTGTTTTTATTGCTCCAATACATGCACCTCTCAACTGTACATCATTATGAGGAATGTTTCTTATTACTTTTTTTTCTCAAAATTTTTTTTTATTTTTCAAATACATTTGAATGAATTCCATAGTATTTATACATAACATCTTAAAGAACTATGTAAACTATTTACATTAGCCTAACGCTATAACAGATGTTAATGTATAAAGTCACTTTATAAGTATGTCCATTCCATTATCACAGTGTCTGATCAATTATTTTATTGTGTCAATCAACGATAAGACTTTTCCACAAGGATTGTTGATAAATGGCTTTGGATAAATTCTTAGTTCTTTAATTTTAATTTCCAATAATGCGGTCTTCAGGAGGCTGTAGAAGTCTTCCAAAGTTGGTATTGCATTTGTATTCCATCTTCTTGTTATACACTTCCTTTAAATTGCAAGTATAGTCCATACTAGATACACGTTTGACCTATTGAAATGAGGACCTTTGTTCACATTTAATAATACAAGAGCTTTAGTAAAATAAAATGATTCATTAAATAAAGCTTGTAGAAAGTTATTAATACCATTCAAAAATGGCTTAATTTTAACACAATCAAAGAAAATGTGGTTCCAATCTGCATTGTGTACTTGTTCACATCGCAAACATATCCCTTTTATGGAAGAACTAATTTTACTGATTCTGTCTTGGGTTAAGAATGCTCTGTGCAAGCATTTCCAATTAAAACCTTTCCAATATTGTGTAAAGGATGTATATTTTATCAGTAATAAGGGATTTGTTTTAATATCTTCAGTTAACTATATTGAGTGTCCTTTTGTTATATATTTCCAATGTGAGGTTTTGAGTGTTGTTTTATAGTTTATCAATATTTTGTAAAATTTTGAAATACTGTTTCCCATGTCAAAGTTTGTTTGTGTCTTTCGGCTTTTCCCGGTTAGGGGTCGCCACAGCGGAACTCCGGTCCGCTAATGATTGGTAGTGGATTTTTATGTACCGGGTTACCAGCCCTGACACACAACCTTCAACAAAGCCACTTCCCATGGCAAAGTCATTACATATAATTTCATATATATATATATATATATATATATATATATATATATATATATATATATATATATATATATATATATATATATATATATATATATATATATATATATATATATATATATATATATATTTCTTAAATTTAGGTATTTCTTTAAATGAAGAATTGTTAATTATTCTACTTAAACCTTGTGAATATGATAGAATACTACTCAATAAAGTTAACCAGTCCTGTTGTGGAATTTTGTATGTTGTTTTTATTACTTGAATATCTAAAATGTTTAGTTCTTGATACATTGGAGCCAACAAACAAATCCTTTCTGTTCCCAGAAATTAACAATTTCTCTATATATTTTATATGGAAAGTTCTTTCTGACTATAAATGGTGTTAAAAAATCAAACCAGATTTTTAAATCTATATTTGCATTAATAATTTTCCTAAATGAGTCAATGTAATAATTACTCATACAAGTTTTAGTGGGTTTAGTTATGTTATATTGCAAACTAATACATAATATGTGCCATGGCAAATTGTTTTTATCTGTTATTTGAAATATTTTTTGCAAATCAAATTCATTTATTGGTATTACAATTAGTAATTATTTCCAATTTGCAGAGTAATTTAGACTTATCCAATCTGAGATTGTTTTAGATATTGATGCTTTTATATATGTTTCTATATCAGGAAAGTTTAATCCTCCCTGTTTCCATGGTCTGATATGATGTATTAAAGCTATTCTGTTTCTTTTGGGGAACCATAACATTTTTCTTAAGCATGAATTTATTCCTTTAAGTATATTCCTTTCTGGTAATAGTTGTATTGCCAAGGCTATACATATGATCTTGGACAGTAAAACCATTTTTATTAACTGTAGTCTATCTTCAAATGTTAATATTATTTTTCCACAGAGATTTTAATTGTATTGATGATATTATTGTAGTTTTTTTGAGACTAATTCATTATTATCCTTGCATAACTCAATTCCTAGATATTTTAAGGTAGATTCTTGTTTCCCTATGATGCAATCCTCCTTAGTCTGCAGTTCTTTTTTTTATTTAAAAATAAACATTTTGATTTATTGAAATGGAGTCCTGAAGTCATGTGAAATTTGTCAATTACTATATCTAATTCTTCTAATGCCTCTTTTGTATTAGATAATGTTAGTAATATGTCATCAGCAAATAGCATTACTTTAGAATTGTATTGTTCATAAACATCTATTCCTTAGATTTCTATATTGTTACAAATTGAATCTGCCAATATTTCAATAGCTAGAGCAAATAGAATTGATGACATGGGACATCCTTGCTTAGTGCCTTTTGTTATATGTATAGATTCAGAGGTTAAAGGACACAAATTGACATACACTAAATTATTTGTATATATATTCTTTAGGAGATGAACAAAGGATGCAGGGAATTCAAATGGCATTAGGATTTTGGATAAATAGTCCCAATTTAGGGAATTAAAGGCTTTCTCTATGTCTAAGCCAATTATGAGTGTTTCTTTATTTTCTTTATTAACATAATCTATAAGGGAAATTATCCTTTTAATATTGTCATGTGTGTGTGTCTATGATATATAAATCAAGTATGGTCATTATTTATTGTTTTGGATAGTGGTATTTTCATTCTGTTAATTAATATTGTCATAAATATCTTATAGTCATTATTTAATAATGATATAGGTCTATATGAAATACATAGGTTTGGGGGTATGTTTTCCTTTAGGATTGGTGTGATTAAGGAATATCTCCAAGACGGTGGTATTAAAGCTTGTGAGTGAATTTCTAATAGAGTTTTATGGAAGAGGGATAGAATCTTTGAAGGAAAACATGTATATATTTCCATAATTATGCCATCTATACCTGGAGCTTTATTACTTTTATCCTCTTTTATTGTATCTGCAATTTCTTTGTATGATATGGGTGCTTGCAGATCTAGTTCTAATGTTTCTGTTTTTTTTTTATATTAGAATATTTTTCATCTAGATTTAATTTATCGATATGTATATTTTCTTTTTGGAAATGTTCCATATAGTGATTTCTATAGGCATCAAGAATGTCAACTATATCATAGACATTTTCCCTTTCTTTTCATGGAATATACTTTTAATGTATTAGCTTTTGACTGTATTTTGATTATTGTGGATAAATTATGTAGATATTTGGGAGAAGTGACCAAGGTATTAATTTTTAGTTTTTTCTAAAGCTAAACTAGTTTTATGTGTTAGAATTTTGTTGTATTTATTGTATAATACTTCTACTTTCTTTTTCATCTCCAAATGATTTTGATTTTTTTCAGCTTTTACTGATAAAAGTTTGGATTGTAGATCTAATAATTCAGAATCCCATTCTCTGATTTTTGTTAGGGTTTTACTATACATATATATATATATATATATATATATATATATATATATATATATATATATATCAGCTTTTAATGAGTCCCATATCATTATTTTATTTTTCTCTGTGGTGTAATTAATATCTAAGAAGAACTGTAATTCAGATAATAACCAGAGTTTGAATTCTTTAATTTTGATTATATATGCTGGAATTCTGGAGTTAAAGATTAATGGTTTGTACCCATTTTGAAGTTTTAGTATCAATGAATTGTGGTCTGAAAAGAGGCAGGGTGTGATTCAGAAATTAATGATTTTAGAGTCTAAGTCATGGAAAGCAAATATTTTATCTATTCTAGTTTGGGTACCAAATCTGTGATCTCAATGGGAAAACAACAAAGATTTATCTTCATTAAATTTGAAAGTATCTACAAGATGAAATGATTCTACCCACTTGTTTAAAGCTTTTGATAGAGCAGATGTACGCAGTGGTCTTTCATCTGTAGTTTCAGAAATATCGATTATACAGTTAAATCTCCTCCTAATATTAAGTTGCCTTTCTAATTATTGGAAATGAAATCCAAGTGTTTCTTTAATAGTTCCTGTTCCAATGCCTGGGAACCAGTACAGACTGGCTAGGGTCCATATTCTATTATTATATTTTAGTATTACTAATGCCATAAGGTATTCTTTATCTTCATACTTATAAATGATTTCTGGGTTAATCACATTTGTTTTCCATAAAATTGTTACCCCTTTTGTCTTTGTCTTATAAGTGGATTGTGCCAATATCATATATTCCTTAGGATCCCATTTGTAATTGTCATTTCTTTTAAAATTAGTTTCTTGAAGGAAGACAATTTGTGCTTTGTTCAGTTTTAAATATTTCAGTAGATTTGATCACTTGCTAGGATTGTTTAAGCCATTGGTATTTAAAGATAATAAAGTTAAATCCATCTTATGTTATTTAGACTATGTATTTTTGTTTTATTGCGACTATTAAACATTTTCCTCTGATAACTATAAAGTATATATTTGATCTTTTAAAGGAAATTATCAGTTTTATATGTTCAGTGTTTACCAATAAAGTAATGTTTTAGTCAGACATACTAAAATGTTTTTGTGAAATAACAAATTTAAATTAATAAATGTTAACAAAACTAAGATCCACACTAGCCATGGAATGAAAATCATTCCCGATCTGATGGATAAAACTAAGTCCATCAGATTATCACTCATACCTTGACAATCCAAAACATCTGAGCTCCATAAATTGAATTATCATATGGAGAATATTTGTAATAGGAATAAGCAACATTTATAGTATTTTGAATGGTGTACAGAGTCCTGGGTTCAAGACTGGGCAGGGCTGATTATTTAACAGTTCTGATGGAGTAGTGGAACAGATATAGTACTATTGTAGCGTAGACAGAATTCTAATACAATATAAACATCTACTTATTTTATTAGCAATTAATATTTATATGAAAGACAAATGACAAGCAATTCAATCACAGTAAAGTAGGATGTATTATATATAAAAACCTCAGTAAAAGATTATAGTACACAGTTATTTAACATATTCACCCATATTGATAAAGTCTTTCAGAATGTATTACTTAATATAAATAGATGGTAATAATATTTATACCTAATGTTTATAATACAATGTATTTTACTAGATATATCAGAAGTTATATTTCATTGTTTGACAGCATTTAAGTAATCACTTTGTTGCTAACTTACTTAAAGCATCATTTTTTTTATGTTAACATTGATGAAAGTTAGTGCATTTTAATTATCAGTGCATCCCTCTTTCCTCCATTTCCTACACATAATGATTTTCATATCTGTCATTTCTTATTATAAAATGAGTGAAATTATAGGTTAAAAACAATAAATTCACTTATTGTGATTAATGATTACAAGTTCCCTTCCCATAATCATAAATTGCCATTTTATGGCATATACTGAAAGTGTTTAGATTTAAATGGCAACATTCTATTTTGTATAATCAGCAAAGGTTAAGCTGAGTGATTATTATCAATTTAATACTATTTGTTCAGAATGTGATTGTTACATTCAATGAATGCCTAGTTCAGGCTTCTATTATTTCCCTTGAATAACTTTGTCAATTTGATGTCATGTATAAAACATTAGTTACCTTGATAACAGCTTAAATATTATGTATGGTCAAGATGGGTTACAAAATCACATTTCAAGTTAAAGCAATTATATGACTTGTTATGCACTTTTACTTATATAAGAAAATCATCATGCTTCCCCTTGATGTTCAGTATAGTGTATGTCATTTATTATAAGTTAAAACAGTAGTGTTATTATACACAAGCCCATGTTATTAAAATGAGTGTCTATTGTCAATTTAATACTATTTGTTCAGAATATGATTGTTACAGTCTGTGACATTTCAGGTTCAGGCTTCTATTGTTTCTCTTGAACAACTATGTCAGTTTGATGTCATGTATAAAGCATTAGTTACCTTGGCAACCGCTTAAGTATTGTATATGGTCAAGATGGGTTACAAAAACTACAATTCAAATTAAAGCAATTATATAATACGTGTTATGCACATTTACTTATATAAGAAAATCATCATGCTTTCCCTTGATGTTCAATATAGTGTATGCCATTTATGACAAGTTAAGACAGTAGTGTTATTATACACAAGCTCATGTTATTAAATCCTATCTTTAATATTTAAATTCAGCAGACTGATTCATCTTATATGACGATTATATAGGTTCATAGGTTCATAGGTTCATACTAGGCTATCTGCCCGAGGGCATTTACAAGCCTAGCCCATAGTTTTGTGGCTTACGCCACCCCTTTAGTATGGGGAACTATACCCATTATTTTGCTGTGCCTCTGTCGAGCAGTGACACTGAGGTAATCCCTGGGGTATATCTGCGATCTCCCATCCATTGGTCAAGATTTCTCTTGAACAAGGCCAGCGAGGTGCTCTGCCTCACATATACCGGGATTTTATTCCACAGCATAGGGAGTCTTTGGGTGATGAATCTATCCCTCCAGCACGTCCTATTAATAGCGGTCGAGGTTTAAGTCTCCGCCTTGTGGCTCTGACGGATCTAGATTTTTTGAGGTGAAGCATATTCATCAAATCTGGGTTTGACATGGCCTTGTATGTTAGGCAAAGGTCACCTCTGAGCAAGTGGCGACTGAATAGAGCTGGAGTTCTTTCAGTCGGGCAGCATAGGACAGATGTTTGAGACCCTTTATCCTTTTGGTGAGGAACTTTGTGGCCTCTCCAGCTGCTGCAAGTGTCGGGTCAGATACATTCCGAATGGGGCATTGTACTCAATCATTGGTCTGATGAGTGATGAGTATAGGGAGACTATGACCTCCCTTGATCTAGATGAGAATCCCTTCATGATAAGGTGGGCAATGTAGAAGGTCTTCCTAACTACTTTAGCTACATGGGTGTCGAATGACAGACTGCTATCAACCTGGGTCCCCAGGTCCCTGATAACTTCTTCTGTGCTCAGTGGATTGCCACCTATTTGGTAGCTAGGGGTAACCTTGTTTTTCCCGAAGGGTATGACTATGCATTTTTTGGCATTTAACTTTAGGCCATGGCTCTGGCACCAGTTATCCGTTTCTGTGAGACCCTTCTGAAGGATATCTGTGTCAGATGTGTTTTCTACTATGGCGCCCAGTTTGCAGTCATCTGCAAACTTTGTCAGCCATAACCCTCCTATTTTATGTTTAGAGTTACTAAAATCATACATTGCATAACTATTGTGTATGTTTTTTTTTTTTTTTGGCTGTAGCTTAGTTATTTGAGAGACCACACGCTGTAATGCTTATTCTTATTATTAGCTCCTTCCAAGCATGTTTATACAGTCCATAGACTTTAAATTATGAGTATCAGTCTGTTTTTGAGAATTTAATTTGAGGTTTTCTAAGTCATTTTTAAAGCCATCCATCTTCAAAGAATATATACATCCTATAACTAAACAAACTTTGATATTTCAGACATTTGCAACATGCTATACTGAAAATGTTATCTATCTCGCTAATTGCATGAAATGTGAATGTTTCTATGCAGGAAAAAAATTTAAGAAAAGGACAGGGTCCCATTTATCGGGCATTCGTAGGAATGTTGAGACGAATGCTTTAAGTAAACATATCATGCAACAAGGTAATGAGCATAACTTTAAGCTTAGAGTACTTCAGAGTGTTTATATACATAAACAAGTGGGTGACCTAACTAATAGAACTGAACTATCAGAGTATAAATGGATTTTTTTTTTAGAGCAGACTCACCACCAAGGCTTAATACTATGAATAGTATCAAACCTATTTTGAAATATAAGCAGAGTTTTGTTTAAGTTTTAACCAGGGCTATACCTAATATTTAGCACTTCACATCATATATTTTATTAATTATATCTTATTTACTGTGTTAATTTATTGTATCATTTATATATTTGTTTTAAATGTATTTATATGCACTTGCACTTTATGTTTGTAAGACTTTATTAGATTATGTCATGCGATGTGAGATAAGGTTGTTATAGGCTGGCTTTTATTTTTTGCATTGATAAAGTGTCTAGATGACTTGAAAGCTTTGCTTTGTTGGTACTTGTAGAATAAAGTATTTTTCAAATGGTTGGATCTCCAGCTTTTTGCTGTTGGATTGTTACATTGTTGCTGTTAGGATCCGTTTAGCTGCCTGGCGATGTTCTTGCTGTTTTATTGAGAACATAGTGAAAGTACAAGAATATACAATACATTCAGTTTTATAAAATAAAGATGTTAGTAACTGCTCATAACTGTTCCACTTAAAGTTTGCTACCTCAGTAAACAGCAGCAACCCAAAAAGCTAAACAAAGTATATATAAAAAAAGAAAGCAAAATAAAGTGAGATACCCAGTTACTTGTATTCTAAACTTTAGTGAGAAAAATATTTCAAGGATGCGGCTTTTTAAGTGGCAATACAGCGTTAGTTTGTTGCAAATTCATACAGCCATGATTTGTAGTCTGGAAATGAAGGACCACAAATAAAATTCCAAGCGTCACTTTGATACTGGCTTCCATCAACATTGACTTTGGAGTAAGACTATTAAAGTAGGAGTGTACTGGACCATTGCTGCAAAAAGGAATGAATGTTTTGCTCCTACATAAGTAGCTTACACAAGGTTTGTGCTTTTTAAACATCTGCTTTATCTTTACACTAATACAGTAGGTGGTCTGTGAAAGTTGTCTGTTTTGGAGCTATGATATCTCAAAGCACAATTCTGAAACTCTGAATTTTATCATTTCTTATTACAACTACACAAGCACAGTGTGTCATACAGACACAGAATGTAAGAGTTACTTGAAGGTGTATTATGCACAGTGATAGAAGTTCCATGTTTACATTCTGTACAGAGAGTCGTGATTTTGGCAGTTGCCACTCTTAACTCTTGCCTGAAGTATTTTTATTCCAACACTTACTTTTTCTTTCAACGCTTGTGTAACTGAGTAATTCTATTAGAACACTATTAGTTGGTTGTGGCTGGGACTACTAACTGTAGGAAGGTCAATGACTTGCTCAGTGTCACACAGCAGGACAGTGTCATTTGATGGGAATCACTCAGGTTTTCAGCTTCACAGCCCAACACTATGCCCCAATACTTATTTTATTAGCTTGGCAATACATTGTGTTTAGTCCAGAAGTAGAAAGAAAGTGTTCCAGTTATTGCAATAATAAGACACCATTGAACCATTACACAAATACTAAAGTATAGGATAGATATAGCCTTATATAGGACAAGATTTGTCCATATGTTTATAACTCTGGTAATAATGCAACATATTAATAATCTGGGCTCAGGCTTTTCACAATCAGCACTGCTGATTCAGCTTTGTAGAAGATGTTTTACATGCAGGCAGTTTCTTTACTTTGGTTGCTTGTTGGGCTGCTTTCATATGACTGCCCTAAACATATGTACAACCTGTTACCTAAAATGTGGTATTTCTGATTCTTCCCATGCCTCCACTCTCTATATACTAATTTATTGTTACAACAATTTGTGTCACCTTTCTCAAAGATCTTTTAAACTACTTTTACATCTCTAGATAATGCATTTACTAATCTGCCTTCACTTACTGAAAAAATATATTGAGCTCTGCTCTCTGCTTACTGCTTGCTCTTCTTGCTCTTGCTGTGGGATTTGAAGTCTTCTTAAGACACTCAGTCTTGCTGGCTGGAATCAAAGTCTGGTTATATTTGCATTCACAGTCTGTTGCATACAGAAACTTGCAGAATATACACTGATACAGCATCTGACTTTAAGAGCAGTAACCAATAACTTTTATAATAAACCAAACCGGACAAATGTTGCAGCTTAAAAGTACTGTTCCAACTTTACTTCTCATATAGTACAGATGATGTGAGAGATATAACATTTACCTCAGGACACCAAATGTGTCCCTACCATACCCCTAACAACTAGATTTAATACAGACTTTTTATACATATTTTAGTTAAACTCACACCCTCTTGGTTTTGGAAAGATACTGCCTTGATGACGCAAATGCTAACACATCTGTTCTTGTTCAAATGCTGATAAGTAAACTGTCTTCAAGAAAATGCCTTGTGGATTCTGTAAATGCTGATAAGTAAACTGTCTTCAAGGAAACGCCTTGTGGATTAGAAAAGCACATTTTTAAACTTTCTTAGAAAAGCATGTCCTGTTGTCCAGTGAAAGCAGATTACATTCTTGTCACATCTGTAAGAAGTTCAGCTTTCTTGATGCATGTGCAATACACTCATAAGCAAGTTCCTTATTTTTTTAAGCCACAGTCATTTAGTATGGTTGCTGATCACATATTACTAAACTTTGTTTCTGTATTTAAGCAAGCTTTTTCTTTCAGCATATTTAAAACATAATTAATTTCAGCCTCATTTTCATAATATCTAACACTTACCATTTGATTGTCTTTACATTACCTCCTGCATATCATATCTGAATCTTAAGCAGAATAACAGAACTGAATTGCATCACATCTTGTGTGACATTTGCACTTTTCTTACATTTTATGTTATGTTCCTTTATTAAAGGCTCACCCATGATGTGTCACAGTGTTTCAGAAGATGCAAGCCCCTGAAGAGTTCTTGAATACTGACATGTATCATCTGCATGAAAGGTACTTAAACTAGGCCTCTCACTACTGCAATACATATTACAAAACAGAATGACAGAATTCAAGACATCACCTGTTTGTTCTGTCGGTGAGAAATAAAATGTTGTTGGTGAGATATGGCTAAATACAACTGCCCAAAAGCCAAGACAACAGAAGATTAGTATTTTTCATTAGGAATCACTGGATATATTAACAAACCCTGATGTTTGAAGGAGCAAATAAACTCATGATGAGATATAAAAAAAAAACAATGAGTTATAGAACTATTTGTTACTCAGTATGAACAGCTTGCTACTTTGTGCAGACTGCATCTAGGAACCCAGGAAGCAAGTCACCAGGATTCAAAAGTGTCTGCAACGCTGAGCAGAATGTTTACCTCAATAATGCATGTCAAGATATCAAGCATGTCAGTTATTTTGTGTGTAAGCTCTGCAAAGAAACTAGCATGCTGTAGATGTTTGAGCTACTGTGCATAGTTGTAGTGAATTTCAGTGAGCAGCATTGTGTTTTTAACAAGGCACCCATCCATAAACTGAACTGCTCACCAGCTCTCACCCCGAGGGTAAAATCAATGCAATATCAGGTACCTGTGGACAGCAGGAGACTGAATGAAAAAGGGTTGTGTTAAAAGCCCAGAAATCTAGAAAATGATTCTAGTTTCTAGGTTTCAAACAATGCAGTATAAAACATACATGGGCAATGCAGTGGTGCAGCAGTAGAGTTGTCATCTTACAGCAAGAGGTTTTCTAGTTCGATTCTCAGCTGGGGTGCCTTCTGTGCAGAGTCTGCATGTCCTCCCTGCATTCATGTGGGTTTTCTTCAGGTGCTTTGGTTTCCACCCACATTACAAAGACATACGTCTAGAGCATTTCTCCACAGACCTCTGCTGAAAACTGGCTTCGTTCCAAGTCAGACTTTCCTGGTAAACACGTTAAATAAATAAATAAAAAATTCGGCCTTATAATGAATACAACAGCTTGATGTATTTTTAATAAGTATGTTGCCATGACATCTGCATGACATATAAGAAAGTCATTTTAAGCTGAACTAAAGTCATGTTGTCTGCTAGATTATCCATGCTACTGTAGTGTGAAGCCACATGGGAATTATACATTGCCAAGTATAACACAGCACTATGTATACACTTAATACATCCACAGAGCCAATTGTAATGTGAGGCTAGGTGGGGTAGTTATTGTAAATTATCAAGTGAAACATTTCTGTGTACATACACTTGATAAATGCATAGATCCAACTGTACTGTGAAACAAGATGGTAAGTATTGTGTGTATTTAAACATAACATTTCACTGTACGTGTACTTAACAAATACACATAGCAAATTGTAGTGTGAAACTAGGTGGCAAGTATTGTATATTTCATGTTATTTTATCTTATATGAATTTGTTAATCGGCATAAAAACCTGATCTGTCAGACCATTTTCAGGCTGAGCTCAGGATGAGTCTCAAAAGAAAAGTATCTTAAGGCACATGTAGGAGATAATAAACTACAAGAAAAAAATGTCTATTTCAATGGCAATAACATAAGTCTTGTGTAGTGATTGCAAAAGTAATAATGAGTGAATTACATTATACTTGCAGAGTGAAAAGAAGAAGAAATGGATATATTTACAGTGATTATTAGTCTAGAGAGAATAGGTCTGTTGTATTAGTAATGCGGAAAAAAGAGAAGGGTTAGTGTATCTGTGGAGAGTACAGGTACACCATGCACAGTATATAAAGATACAATTAAACCAAGAGACATTTTACGAAAGATCCAAATGAATATGTGGGAGCTGGCTGTCAAGTTTTAAAAGGTTTGCCGTGTCAAGTAATGCTTCCTAGTTTGAAGCATTTGCAAGCTGCTTCTTTCAGTAGGAACTATATTTTAAAAATAGAGGAATCTTTGAGACTGGAGGGGAGAAATTTCTAAAGTTTTGGTGCTATGATGGAGAAAATCTGGTTGGTGCAGTATAATTTAGCCCTTGGTGTCTGCAGTGAAGTTATGTGGGGGTGGAGGCTAAGGTGGCAGAGAGGTGCAATGGAAGACCCAGGCCATCTAGTAAAAAAAAAAAAAGAAATGATTCTTGTCTAATGATTTTTGTAGAGTAGAGATCTCATTAATAGCTTGATTCTGCATACAATTTGTGGCCAATGTTCTTTATACTGTGTGCATGACAATGGTGCTCTGTCTTGGGAACAAGTGCAATGCATCTGCAGATGTTGTTGGCTGATGCTTGGAATGAAGAAAGATTTTTGTTGGAAGCAGTGCCTGCAAGGAAGAGGCCACATTTTAATTGTGAAGAAGTACACCATTTCCAAAAGCATTCCTATCTTTCTGGGAAAGCAACTAAGATATATTTCTGGCTGAAAACAATAAGAAATTTATTTTTGTCTTTGTAATGTCAATGTGATATTGAACAGTAAGTTGCTGATCTAGCCAGACTCCCAGGTATTTGAAGAGTGACCTTGTCTATATGCAGCTTTGTTTGATGATTGTAAGGTAACAGTCTTTGGTAACATTAGCTAACTTTGGACTGGTCCAAAAATCATTAATTTAGGTTTTTTTGGTGGTCAGGAAGTCTATTTTGGAGAAGCCAGAGTAACAGAAGGGCTAGGTCACCTTGTAGATGGTTTCTTATTGTAACATGGGACTGGTGTCACCTATAAATGACCATATTTTCAGCATATAGGATAACAGGATGTAAGGAAGATTCCCTGAAACAGAACTGATAAATAAGAAAAACAGTATAGTGGAAAGGGCTGAGATATGCAGAACACCTGCAGTGATAGGTGCTGGAAGGGATTTTAAAGTGCTTATTTTGATGGAGAGGAGTCTGTCATAATGGAAGATGTTGAACCAAGGGAGAGCTTGGTTACTTGGGCCGGATTGGAATAAAGAATTATAAAGGAGGTGGTGGTCAACTAAGATGAATGCTTTTGGTTAGTTCTGTTATGATGTGAGGTAATGCCAGCTATGCCAAGAGAAGTAAGGCAGTGGATGTGTAACATATGCCAGCATAGTTAACTGGAGTCTTGTAAATAATTATATGTCATTTGTATATCAAACTGATTTGTACAGGTGCTTGTGTTGAAAATGTATTGGTAAAGTTGCTTATATTAAAAAATGTATAACAGTGAGTCCTGCTAGAAAGGAAAGAAATACAACTGTATGTCAGACTGTACTGTAACTGTTGAAATTAATATATTGTAACAGAGGATACTGGAAGAGAAGAGGTTAATCTCAGTCCATCTAACTTTGAAAAATAGTCTGAAATTAAATTACCAGGTTTAGACATAACAATTGTATCTTACTGTTTTGACTGTCGCCAGAGACAAAATGTCTTTGAGAAGCCTGGATTACAAGTTCTGTAGGAAGAATGGAAGTGTTAAAATTGTTTTGCAGCTTCCAGATGCTGTAACACATCTTAGCAAAGCTCTATGTGTGTGTGTGTGTGTGTGTGTGTGTGTGTGTGTGTGTGTGTATTATGACACATATGTGCTAGATTCTGTTTCAGTTTCTAGCAAAGGAGGTAGTGTGGGAACCAGAGTCAGTTAACCAGATGTGATATCATTCTTTATCCAGCACTGAAATGATATTTCGATATTAGTGAGAGATGTCACAGCTCTCACCAGTCTGTTTCTGAAAACTGTCAAAGAATGACCACTCACCCAATTCATCTTGACTTGCTCGAGTAAGTGAACTAGGGGACAGTAATTCTTTATATCAGTCTGGTAAATATAGTGAGATTAGTTAATATTGTTTTTCTGTGTCTGTGTGAACCTTTACTTCTGTGTTATTTTTAATATTTCCTCTGACTGAAACTCTGGTATTTACTGTAACTAGATATTTAGTATTTTTATGTTCTTTTATTATTTATTAGTAAATATATTTAAACTTTTCATTGTGGCTGATCTTTTAGAGAGTATTTTAACCTTTGAGAGTACTTATATTTATTTCCTGACACAGTAGCCACTCCTGAAAGCCTTGCTGTTTGGTGATCATTACCATTGGTATCAGTATTAATTTCACTCAGTGTAATTGGGTACCCTGGGAAGAGCCTTACAGTATCTGGCTTTGTGGGTTCTGCTGGCAGTACGTCTATCTTATAGCCTGGGCATAGCTGGTAAATCTGTGCCAGCCTTTCCCAGGTGTGAGAGAGAGAAAGTGTGTGTGTGTGTGTGTGTGTGTGTGTGTGTGTGTGTGTGTGTGTGTGTGTGTGTGTGTGTGTGTGTGTGTGTGTAAGAGTGTGTGCATGTCAGCTACTTTGAACAGGGACACTAAGAGCACTGATTTTAAAGAGATAGTGGTGGAGGAATTGGCTTGGAGCACCCTGCTAAGGACTTAACTCTATAGCTGTGTCAGTGGGGAGTTTTATTTGGGACCTGGAGAGAGAGAAGGAAACCCAGCCCCAGGACTGGAGTGTACTCCCTGTGTGTTCTTAAGGGGAATTGTGCTTGGTGCAGAGAGCTGCATCTTTAAATACAGTGTGTATCTATTTTTGTTGCAAGTGAACGTCACTCACTGGTGTCACTGGTGAGGACTGAGGCTTCTTGATTACTGGCCAGAGGGGGGATGTCACAAGTTCATTGAAGACTGCTTCAGAGAGGTGACCTTTATCCATATTTAGCAGCATGTTGTCTGTGAGGTTAAACAGAATAGGCTGAGTACCTGTGCAATTCCAAAAGTTATGTTCTTTGAGAGAGAGGAGTCTATGGATAATTGTAGAGCTGGTGGTAGATTATTTTGTTGAGTATTTCCCTAAGGAGAGGGTAAGCCTGAAATGGGCAAAAGTCATTGGAGAGGTGGGTCTGATGTTTTGGAGAGAGGTTTTATTCCCACATTCTTCCATGTGAAAGACATAACACTGTGAGTAAGACAGCTATTATTTTAATAGGAAGAGCAGAGAAAGGTAAACCAGGGATGTAGGCTGTCATCCCCAGATGGTATGTCAGGAGGGATGTAAAGTAAGCATTTGATTTATTTAATTGTGATGCCTTCAAAGTAGAACTGAGGTGTGTTGGGGCTATTCTGGAGCAGAGAGGGATAGTTGTGAGAGGGCACAGGGCTAGGTAGATTATTTAAAGAAATTAAATTTGGGAAGGAATCCTGAGGAACAGGGTATTGTGCTGCACTCTATGATGGAAGATTGATGGATTAACCTGTTATTTGGTTGATTAAATTCCAATACTGGTTGGGAGTGTTAACTAGTTAGTTTTCCTAAGAATAGTGAAGATGCATGAATTTTTGTCATTGCACTCTTTACTCCAACATACTTGCTCTTTTCGTGTCAGAGCATATGCAGTCCTCTACTCCCAGATACTTACATCCCTCCTCTCCAAAATCCTTATATTTCTCCACTCCAAGATACATATACCCCTCCACCTTGAGACACAGCTCACTCCTCCACTATGAGATACTTACTCTGTATTACTCCAAGATCCATTCCTCCATTCTAAGATACTTACACTCCTCTACTCTGAGATACTTGCACTATTACACTACAGGATACTTACTCTCCTCTACTCCATTATACAGTCCTCCACTCTGAAATATTTACACTCCTCCACTTAGTTCCCTTCTCACCTTCAGATGGAAATTTATTGTTTCACTAAAAAGAAGACTCAAGGATACTGATTTCTATTCCCTTTGTTATAAATGTAGCAGTGATCCAATCAACTGCATGCTGGATATCATGGTTACTTGTGGCCGGGAGAATAACACAGTCTGCAGGTAACAGAGATGCAGCCATTGTATCCTTAGACTGGATACCTTCTAGCCACAGGTGGGCTTTGATACTTTGTCCTTGAAAATTATGAACAGGAGAGAGAGAGTGCACACCCTTGGTAGAGTCCTATGCTGACCTTAAATGCATTCATCTTAATGCCAGAAATTCAAACACTGATTTCACTCCACAAATCCAGAGACTAAATGACATGTAGCAACAGCCATGAGACTTCATGCTTTTTTAATTGTATTTATTTGTTTACCAGGAAAAGCCACAAGGTGAAAGTGCCTTATTTCAGGGGTGACCCAGGAGCACTATCTAGTTGAATGACTTGGATAGAGTTACACTGTGGGCAAATAAAGACTGAAAGAATCACATCTGATCAACAGAGTAAAGCTCATTAGTGGATCATAGCCTTAATCTACTCATTGATCTATCAGAAAACTCAGAGGTAGTGAAAACTCCCACAATGCATTCTGAGGTAAACAGTCAAATGCATTCTCCAGATCCACCAAACACACATACACCATACATGTCATCTCCCATGAAAAACAACTAATTGATTGTTCCATGGCCAGGGTGGAATTAGCATTGTTCCTGAATCAGAAGGTCATCTACCAGAAAAAAAATCACCTTTTCAGCAAAACGGCTTTCCCAGATGAGCTGAGAAATTTGATCCTTTTACAACTGGAACACATGCACCTATACTTCTTTTTTGGTGAGGAGAACAAAGACCCCTGTTTGCTAATCCAGCTGTATTGTTTGTGCCTACTATGGAACATTTCCTACTGGATCATATCCATTCCTGTAGGCTTGCCAACTTAGAATTGCTTAATTACCACAATGATCTTATATACAGATATATATAGACCCCACTGGTTGCTTCTGGTAAAAACCTTCCTCAGTGGAAGAAATGTCCATCAGGTTCATGAGTTCCTTATTGTGTTCCTTTCATTTACAGTTAGTGTGCCCAGTCAAAGTTATAATTTTTCTACTTTTCCTGAGAACGATGTTCGGAGTCACTAGATGGCTTGCTGTAACCTATCTGTAAAAAGCCAAAATATTCTGTATGGCCTGTACAAATTCCTGTAACAGTACATTTTGTTTCATAAGCAAATACTGTACCTGCTAACTTACTGGCCTGAAGATACTCATCAGACAAATCTGGAGACTACCCAGATGGTCTCTCTCTTTAATGTGATGATTTCCCCTCATTTCTGGTGTCTACCAGCAGATCTTAGAGTTGTTGTTGTGATAGTAATACACAATATAAAAGACCCATTCCTAGGAGATGATTTTTTCACAGGAAATGTGAAAAAAAAACAAAACTTCAAGACAGCATTCAAAAATGTGAGAGGCCCAGTATGTGAGGTGGGGGTGAGATAAAAAAACATTTAATACCAAACACTGTGTAAGTTACAAAATGGAATTCAGTCTTTTCTCTTCTTCAAGTGCACTTACTTTTAGCACAGCTCATGAATTTGTGGCTCACTGACTAGCATGCTTCTGATGCCTTACGTGTGCGTGTGTGTGTGTGTGTGTGTGTGTGTGTGTGTGTGTGTGTGTGTGTGTGTGTGTGTGTGTGTGTGTGTGTGTGTGTGTGTGTGTGTGTGTAAAACTGTTCAAGTCTGTGAGTTCATGTGTGCATGTTCTCATTTATTTATGTATGCGTGTGTGTGACTGTATAAGTGTTTGTGTGTATGTGCATGTATTTGTGTGTCTGTATTTGTGTCTCAGGATGAGTGGATAGATGTATGTTGTGTGTTGTGTGTGTGTCTGTGTGTGTGTGTGCGTGTCAGACCGGAAAAGTAAGTAGAGAAACAGTTAAGAATTGCCTCACTGCGCCACGAGTTTACACTACTGATTCAGATATAAAATGAAAAAGGGTGATTTTTATGACCTTACTTTTTTTCACAGAACATTTATAACTGGCATAATTTGGCAGTGTTCTAGTATCACTTTCATGACCACAGCAAGACTTTAATTTTGTGATCCCATAGCATGAGACAAAGGGTATAAAATAATTTATAAAAGTAGTAAACATACAGAACGATAGTTCCCATGGGAAAGGACAATTTTCTTTTTTTTTTTGCACAGAGTTCCATGAAGTGATAGAAGAGCTCTGTGCTTCTCAATGTCATATTAACTGATATGGGTGATATTTCATCGATCACTGTAGTGGATACCTGGGTTAGAGAGATATCCCAAGTATCTCAGGTTGTTCCATGCACTCTGCCCATGATACAAGAGAAATCTGACATTAAAGTAATTACAAATGGATCAGCTATAACAGTAAAATTTATTACATTTATGTTGACACACTGGTGGGGAGCCAGGGCACTCCTACTGCCATAAAGAATGCTACAGTATATAAAGAGATTGGGGGGGGTTGGTCACCCCTACTGCCAAGTATGAGATTACTTCACTTAAAGCTTGACACCTCTGCTGCTGCTGCAGATAAAGTTGCAGTAGAAGACACCAGGGGACTGCAGATCCCAAGTGTCCCGTTAACTCCAAAATGGAATTCTACATTTAGCTGCAAGAGGGAAAGTATAGAGTACGAGCTTCTGTCGCTTACAGCTATATAAATAACATTATAATATTTATTTTAAACATTTCTTTTATGACAATGTTAGAAGTGGATGGCTGCTGTAACCATCATACCTCTCAACTTCATAGTATTGCTTGTATAAGCTCAGAAAATTGATAGATGAACAGGTTTTGAATAAGAATGGATTTTTTGAAGGGTATGAAGTCTGAAAATCATATGTCTCTCATTATTTTCTGACTTTGATCTTCAATGATTTGCCAATAAACCAAAAATCTTATGAGGAGCAAACCAAAAATATGAGTCAAAAAATCTGGCACTGTGCTTGAATCTGAACAGAGAGAGTTATGGACTAACCATGTAACCTAATCCATTGTCCCACCAGGGGCTCCAATATCCTAGACCTGGTCATTACCAACATGGGAGATAGATGCTCCACGCCAGTGGTCACCCCCTCATTGGTCAGGTCTGAGCATAAGCAAATCACCCTTGACATCCACATCCCACCCCCCCCCCCCCTTAAAAAGCTTCTCCAAAGCCAACTTCATGCTACTGAAGTCAGAAGTGACAAACTTCATGACGGGATCTGAAAGTTTGACTGCAGAATCCTACACTAAGGCACTGTACGAGCACATCCACTCATGCATGAATTGTGCCATCCCAAATAGAATCATGATGCTCTCCTCCATAAAAAGGAAGTCAATCTGGTGGTCCCCTCCTATAAACAAACTATACAACAGAAGGAAGAAACTGTTGCAGAAAATAGGAAAATCCCAGGATGCAAAAATCTCCCTCACCAGCCTCAGTAAGAAGCTGAGATCCCTCATAAAATCCTCAAAAGCTAGTCATGAAAATAAAATTGCCAAAGATTCCAAAGACAACCACAAGGCATTCTATAGTTATGTCAAGAATCTAAATGGCAATGCTCAGATCTGCTCTGAGCTTCAACAGAATGGCATTAAATATACTGATCCCAAGGATATTGCCAATATCCTGGCAGATTGATTTAGTGCCAACTTTATCCCCCTCTCACCCCCTAAAGGGCCCATCTCAATACCAAAAGATTGCCAAATTCTGGTAATCATGGCCACACAGGTAGAAACCACACTCTCCAAAGCTAAGAATACAGCATCCATGGGACCAGATGACATCCCAGACTGTGTACTACATGAACTACAAAATGAACTGGCACCTCACCTAAGTGTCATGTTCAATCATAGCCTCACCTCAGGCTTCATGCCCACTGAGTTGCGCACAGCTACAGTTATCCCACTCCACAAAGTGGGATCCACCTTGGATCCCAGGAACTACTGTCCCATCAGTCTGACGAGCCTGATCTTCAAGGACATGGAACGCATTATCATGGAACTTATAAACAAAGACACTGGCAACCTTCAAACACTGGATCCCACCCAGTTTGGGTTTGTGAAGGGCCGATCTTGTCTCCTGTACTTGATTGACTTCTTCAAATCAGTCTCCAGAGCTGTAGATGAGGGTAAAGTGGTCCACACAGCCTATCTGGACCTCATTAAGGCCTTCGACACCATCCCCCACTCTGGAATCATAGATAAACTTACTAAGCTGGGCATAAATCCCTGCCTCACTCGATGGGTTGCCAACTGGCTTACTGACAGAACCCAGACTGTAAAAGTAGCCGAATCCAAATCCAGCTCCAGACAAGTGACAAGTGGAGTACCTCAGGGTTCAGTCCTGGGATCACTCTTGTTTGGCATCTACTTCTCTGAATTGCAGGCCAACACTAAGGGACTCTGGCTAACAAAGTTTGCAGATGACTGCAAACTTGGAGCCATTATTGAATCCCCAAATTATGTGGATATTTTACAAAAGGGCCTTATAGAAACAGATGCCTGGTGCCAGAGCCATGGGCTCAAGTTTAATGCCAAGAAATGTATAGTTATTCCCTTTGGAAAAAAACATGTACCCATGAATTACCACATAAGTGGCAGTACACTAAACATTGAAAGTGTGATGAGAGACTTAGGGACACAGGTGGACAGTGGTCTCACTTTCGATAACCACATCACCACAACAGTCAGGAAATCCTTCTATGTGGCACACCTCATCACTAAGGGCTTTTCATTCAGAAAAAAGGAGGCCATTGTCCCACTGTACTCATCCCTCATTAGACACATTATAGAGTATAATGCCCCATTTGGTATGTACCTCACAAGACATCTGCAACAGGTGGAAAGGCCACAGAAATACCTCACTAAAAGAATCACAGGCCTAAAGCAGATGCCATATGCTGACTGTTTAAAAAATCTCCAGCTATACTCTGTGGCATATTGTCTACTCAGAGGCGATCTCTGCTTAACATACAAGGCCATGTCAAACCCTGAGCTGTTGGACATGCTCCACTTAAAGAAATCCCATTCCCTCAGAGCCACATGTTCCAGGGATCTAAACCTTGTCATCACAATGAACAAAACATGCTGGAGGGATAGGTTCCTGACTCAGGGAAATACAGAAATACCTCACTAAAAGAATCACAGGCCTAAAGCAGATGCCATATGCTGACTGTTTAAAAAATCTCCAGCTATACTCTGTGGCATATTGTCTACTCAGGAGTACTTATCTCTGCTTAACATACAAGGTCATGTCAAAACCCTGAGCTGTTTGGACATGCTCCACTTAAAGAAATCTCATTCCTCAGAGCCACATGTTCCAGGGATCTAAACCTTGTCATCAATAATGAACAAACATGCTGGAGGGATACAGGTTCCTGACTCAGGGACTCCCCATACTCTGAATAGACTGCTCTATACATGTCAAGCAGAGCAACCTCCTGGCCTCTTCAAAAGGAACCTTGATGATTGGATGGGAGATAGGAAATTCACCCCGGGGATCATGTCAGGTGCCCTGCTAGTCAGGGTTTCAGAGAAGTAAATATTGTGGGAAGAAATATCCAGGGAATTGTTATGGCGAGGCTTGTATAAGCCTTAGGGTCAATTGCCTAGTACCAATCTATGAACCTATGTTACCACTACAAAGGGAAATACTTGATACAAAAAAATATGCCTTTTACTGCTGTTTCCTTAATGGAGGTCAGTTATTTTTTGTCTGATTAGTAAACCTAAACCAAAAACAGTCAACAAAAGCCTTAGGGTTAATAAATCTATTTGGCAGCCCTTTGGGATAGTATCCGTCACTGTCACAAAAAGCAGCCATTACCTCTATGTCACTTTTCTTTAATGTGTTCCTGTGTATACATGCTCAAAAGAAAATGTTATTTATATTAGCATGTTTTATTCAGAAATTCATTATTTTTTAATTTTGCATTTGTTAACTGGCTTGTCCAAATGTGCATGAGAACCCCTTTTCAGCAGAGACCAGGGAAGAAAAGCTCCACATGACCAATAGTAATACACTATACAAGCTTTACATGCCAAATAGCAACAGTAATATTTAGTAAGAGTATGCAGGCTACATACATGAGCAAAACATAAAATGCAAGCATTAATATACAAAAGTCATGGTTTTATACATGTGCCTTAAAACAGACATATGCATTTACATTGTAGGTTTTTATGTTACATAAAGTAATTTTTGTAAATCTTTGCAAACTCCTAATTATTCAAGGCAGTTCATCAGTGCAGACTTTGTACAGCCATAAATGTGTAATGCTGGTACAATGCATGATCTTGGCTGTAGCATTAAAGCTGATCACTACATTAACTACATTTCCCATTAAAGTTAAGCATTAAGTAACCCTTGACCCCTCATTCCTACACATACTCTCAACTTCTTAGCACAAAAATGTGGACAAAGCCCAAAATAATGGTGGAGCAAAGGCACAAAAATAGGGTCAGATTTCAATTGGTAGAATAATAGATTTTCCATTAGCATGCATTTTCTGAAGGATATGAAGAAACTCAAATGAGTACCATTATTTAGTGTCTTCAGTCCTTAATTATTTGTCAGAACGCCACAGATTTTATGAGGAACATACCAAAAATACAAGGCAAAAATCTGGACATTCTACAAAAATCTGAACACTTGAGAGATTATGTTCCTGCAACTAATTGCATCACAATGAAGATTATAAATTCATCTCCGATATTTTCCCAGACAACATACACCTTCACTTCTAATTCTTATTCTGTTATTCTAATGTCTCCTTCCTTCTCCCAAATATTCCTTACTGGCCTTGTAACTCGCTTTCCATTTAATGATTCTTAATTTCATTAACATCATATCTGCTCTAAACTGTGCGTGTTAGGACTAAGCTGCATGTCACACACTTGCTCTTTATACAATATTTAGTAATTACTAATTCTCTTTGTGTGTGTATGTGTGTGTGTGTGTGTGTATGTGTGTGTGTGTGTGTGTATATATATATATATATATATATATATATATATATATATATATATATATATATATATGTGGCGTATATATATATATATATATATACTATATATATATATGTATATATATATATATATATATATATATATACATATATATAAATAATACATTCTTGTCTTACAATGGCACAAATATGTTATATATATTATCGGGATACTGACTCGTACACAATGTAGAATTTTTGTTAAACTGTTTTTCTTCCTTATAGCCTGGAGGCTATGACTCAGAAAGGGTCCATTTACCATCTCTCCACACCCAGCCACATCAAATCAAAAGGAAATGAATAAACAAACATAAACAGTGCATGACTTTCTGGTGGTAGTTCCTCTTTTATCCTTATAGCAGCCTTACCTTTATATCTGAAATCCAGCTGCAGAAATGTACAGAGGGATGAAATGTTGCAGCATACAATTGTACTTTGAGGATTTGGCAGAGATTATGTACTGAATGGTGTAATCAAATTTATTAAAATATGAAGTTTGTACACTTAATGTTAAAGAGTATTTGAAATTTAAAATATTATCTTCAGTGATTAACAGCGATGAGACTTCCTGTGCGCTGGCTGCGATCACTTGGTAACCAGAATGATTCTACAACTCATCAATCACAACTGGATGTTGCAACTCAACGATTGATATTATCATAGGAGATTATAGGGTACTGTTTCTGTTATATCACTAACATCGAGTACTGCACCTGCCAATAACACAGCTGTAGCGCGTTATCTTTCTTTTGCCACAGACAGATGTGAATATGAACCATTGGAGTACTGCACCTACAATACAACTGTAAGACACTAATCGAACCCTGGTCACCTGGGGGCTCTATCCCTCTCTGCCACTGGAGTGGCTAATTGCACCTTTAACATTCATAACTTTTCTGAATGGTGATGTGACAATAGAGTTGGCATATATAAGTAAGAGGGTGTGGAAGGCTTGTCCCAGTACAAAAAATAAATACCGTTTTTTCATCCAGTTGAATTCACAAAGTTGGCTTGTGTTCATCTGTGGGCATCCGATGTCACTCAAACGTTTCCTTTGGAACCTGCTCATCTTTTATCAGGTAAGTTCCTTTTCTATACTGCCCCAGAAAAATGAAACTTTTTGTTTGCATGACGTGCTTGTTGTGAGAATATGCTCCAAAAAAAGGCCCAACTTTCCTCCCCATTCCCCCAGGCTTCCAAATTTCCAAAACCAAAACCTTTCGGGCCAAAAACCTAAACCCAAAGAAAAAAAAAAGCACTAAGGTTTTGGAGGCTTTGTCCAAAAAATTTAAATTCATTAAGGAATTATCCCCCTTTTCCAAAAAAGGGCCAAAAAGGTTGCCAAAAAAGGCCAATAATTGAAAATTCCCAGATTATCCAAGTGCAACTAACTCTGGGCAAGAACGCAATCCAAATTGTAGCTTGCTACAGACCCCCCACCATGCCCCAGGATTCACACTCCTCATTTCTTGATACACTGGAAAGTATTAGGGTACAACCCAACACCCTAATAATGTGCGATTTCAACTACCCCACCATTAACTGGGAAAACTACTCATGTACCAATTCTTTTGCTCAACGTTTTCTAGAATTCATAAATTCCAATGCCTCGGATCAACTTATTCATACCCCCACTAGGGGCAGCAATATCCTAGACCTGGTCATCACCAACATGGGAAACTGGTGTTCCACACCAGAGGTCAATTCCTCGTTGGTCAGATCTGACCACAAGCTAATCAGCTTAGACATCCACATCCCACCCCCAGCCCCAATTAGGCAAACCATCGTAAAAAAAACTTCTCAAAAGGCAACTTCAGACTTCTTAAGACAGAAGTGGCAAACTTCATGACACCCATGCAGATGGACAATAGAGGTATGACTGCCGAATCCTGCACAAATGCACTTTATAAGCACTTACACGAGTGCATGGATCATGCTATCCCTAATAGAACCAAGATGTTATCCTCCAAAAAAAGGAAGCCAATCTGGTGGTCCTCTGCCATAAACAAACTCTACAACAGAAGAAAGAAACTGTTGCAAAAAAGAGTAAAATCCCATGACTGGAGGAACTCCCTGGTCAACCTTAGTAAGAAGCTGAGATCCCTCATAAAATCCTCCAAAGCTAGTTACAAAAACAAAATTGTCACTGACTCTAAAGACAACCACAAAGCATTCTATAGCTATGTCAAGAATCTAAATGGGAACACTCAGATCTGTTCTGAGTTACAGCATAATGGCACTAAATATACAGAACCAACTGATATTGCCAACATCCTAGCAGATAGGTTGAGTGCTAACTTTACCCCCCTCTCACCCCCTAGAGGGCCCATCTTTATACCGGAAGAATGCAAAGTTCCTATAATCACGGCTGCACAGGTAAAAAACACACTCTCCAAAGCCAAGAACACAGCATCCATGGGACCTGACAATATCCCAGGCTGCGTTCTACACGAACTACAGAATGAACTGGCACCCTACCTAAGTACCATGTTCAATCATAGCCTCACCTCAGGCTTTGTACCCACTGAATGGCGCACCGTGACAGTTATCCCACTCCACAAAGGGGGAGCCATGACAGACCCCGGGAACTACTGAACCATTAGCCTGACGAGCCTGGTCTGCAAGGCCATGGAACGTATCATCATGGAACTCATAAGCAAATACATTGGTAATCTCCAAACTCTGGACCCTACTCAGTTTGGAGTTGTAAAAGGCAGATCATGTCTCCTAAACCTGACTGACTTCTTTGAAGCAGTCACCAAAGCCATAGATGATGGTAAAATGGTTCACACAGCTTATCTAGATCTCGCCAAGGCTTTCGACACCATCCCCCACTCTGAAATTATAGATAAGCTCACTAAACTAGGTATAAATCCCTATATCACAAGATGGGTTGCCAACTGGCTCACGGACAGAACCCACACTGTGAAAGTAGCAGATTCCAAATCCGACATCAGACCAGTGACAAGTGGAGTACCACAGGGTTCAGTCCTGGGTCCTCTCCTGTTTGGTATCTACTTCTCTGAAGTGCAGGCCAACACAGAAGGTCTTTGGCTAACAAAGTTTGCAGATGACTGTAAACTAGGTGCCATAATCGAAACTCCTAATGATGTGGACAAACTACAAAAGGGCCTCACTGAGACAGATACCTGGTTTCAAAGCCATGGCCTGAAGCTCAATGCCAAAAAGTGTATTGTCATCCCCTTTGGTAAAAACTCTGTACCCATGAACTACCACATAGCTGGTAGTCTACGTAATGCAAAAATGTGATAAGAGACCTTGGGAGACAGGTGGACAGTAGTCTCTCCTTTGATAATCACATCGCCACAGTGGTCAGGAAATCCTTCTACATGGCTCATCTCATCACAAAAGGATTCTCATCCAGAAAAAAAGAGGTCATTGTTCCCCTCTACTCATCACTCATTAGACCCATTATAGAGTACAACACCCCTTTTGGTATGTACCTCACAAGACATCTACAACAACTGGAAAGACCACAGAAATACCTCACAAAGAGGATTACTGACCTCAAACAGATGCCCTATGCAGACCGTCTCAAAAAACTACAGCTTTACTCCGTCGCATATCGCCTACTCAGGGGCGATCTCTGCCGAACATACAAAGCTATGTCAAAACCAGAGCTGTTGGACATGCTCCACTTAAAGAAATCCCAATCCCTCTGAGCTACATGCTCTAGGGACCTTAACCTTGTCACCACAATAAACAGAACATGCTGGAGGGATAGATTCCTGTCCCAGAGACTTCCCATACTCTGGAACAGACTACCTATCTATGTCAAACAGAGCTCCTCATTAGCACTCTTCAAGAAAAATCTTGATGATTGGATGGGAAATGGGAAATTCACCCTGGGGATCACTTCTGTGGCTCTGCTCGACAGGGGCATAAGAAAATAATTTTCTTGGGTGGCGAAAGCCAGGGTACATTTTTTGGCTAGGCTTGTATGAGCCCTAGGGCCGATAGCCTAGTACCTACCTATGAACCTATGAACCTATAAGAATACAGCATCCATGGGACCAGATGACATCCCAAACTGTGTACTACATGAACTACAAAATGAACTGTGTCATGTTCAATCATAGCCTCACCTCAGGCTTCATGCCCACTGAGTGGCACACAGCTACAGTTATCCCACTCCACAAAGGGGGATCCACCTTGGATCCCGGGAACTACTGTCCCATCAGATTGACAAGCCTGATCTGCAAGGGCATGGAATGCATTATCATGGAACTTATAAACAAAGACATTGGCAACCTTCAAACACTGGACCCCACCCAGTTTGGGTTTGTGAAGGGCCAATCTTGTCTCCTGAACCTGATTGACTTCTTAAAATCAGTCTCCAGAGCTGTAGATGAGGGTAAGGTGGTCCACACAGCCTATCTGGACCTCATTAAGGCCTTCGACACCATCCCCCACTCTGGAATCATAGATAAACTTACTAAGCTGGGCATAAATCCCTACCTCACTCGATGGGTTGCCAACTGGCTTACTGACAGAACCCAGACTGTAAAAGTAGCCGACTCCAAATCCAGCTCCAGACAAGTGATAAGTGGAGTACCTCAGGGTTCAGTCCTGGGACCACTCTTGTTTGGCATCTACTTCTCTGAAGTACAGGCCAACACTAAGAGACTCTGACTAACAAAGTTTGCAGATGACTGCAAACTGGGAGTCATTATTGAATCCCCAAATGATGTGGATATTCTACAAAAGGGTCTTACAGAAACAGATGCCTGGTGCCAGAGCCATGGGCTCAAGTTGAATGCCAAGAAATGTATAGTTATCCCCTATGGAAAAAAACATGTATCCATGAATTACCACATAAGTGGCAGTACACTAAACATCAAAAGTGTGATGAGAGACTTAGGGACACAGGTGGACAGTGGTCTCACTTTCGATAACCACATCACCACAACAGTCAGGAAATCCTTCTATGTATATATAGATAGATATACATATACATATATAAAATACATTCTTGTCTTACAATGGCACAAATATGTTTATATTACTGGATCTGACTGTACACAATGTAAATTTTTGTTAAACTGTTTTCTTCCTTATAGCCTGAGTTATGACTCAGAAAGGGTCCATTTACCAGCTTACACCCAGCCATCAAATCAAAGAAATGAATAAACAAACATAAACAGTGCATGACTTTCTGGTAGTTCCTCTTTTATCCTTATAGCAGCCTACCTTTATCTGAAATCAGCACAGAAATGTACAGAGGATGAAATGTTGCAGCATACAATTGTACAAAGTTTGGCAGAATTGTACTGAATGGTGGTCAACTTTATTAAAATATGAAGTTTAGTACTTAATGTTAAAGAGTATTTGAAATTCTAAAATATTTACCTTCAGTGATTAACAGCAATGAGACTTCCTGTGCACGCGCGTGTGATCACTTGGAGTAACCAGTGAATGATTCTACAACTCATCAATCACAACTGGATAAGTTGCAACTCAATGATTGATATTTATCATAGGAGATTATGGTGGGTACTGTTTCTGTTATATCACTAACAATCAAACAAATTTTTTTAACTTTTCTGAATGGTGATGTGACAATAGAGTTGGCATATATAAGTAAGAGGGTGTGGAAGGCTTGTCCCAGTACAAAAATACTGTTTTTCATCCAGTTGAATCTACAGTTACTTGTGTTCATCTGTGGGTAGCTTCATCCAGATGTCACTCAAACGTTTCCTTTGGAACCTGCTCATCTTTTATCACGTAAGTTCCTTTTCTATACTGCCCCAGAAAAATGAAACTATTTTTGTTTGCATGACGTGCTTGTTTTGAGAATATTAAGAATATGTTCATTCTAAAAAGTCCTACAGATCATGTTATTTTATAAAAGCTGTTAAGACAGTTGATGTTATGAAAATGTTATCTGCTTTTGACCTGTAGAGCTTCCTTTCATTAGAAAGTGTAATATATGCAAAGTGGAATCCTGTTTAATTAAACTATTCCATACAGAATACTAACCATTATGGTTTGGGTACCTCTAACAACTGCACCTTCAATATTTTTTTTCCTTTTCCTACCTTTCCTTCATTTTTGCCAGCAAGCCCTCGTGTAATGTCTGTGCTGAGTCTAGCAGCTACTCCATGCCCCCCTGACCTATTTCAATAATTTGCTGGGGCCAAACACGGATCAAAGGCAACAGGGCTTGGGAAGTCTGAGCTTTCATCTGGGGGGAGGGGTCTTTCTTGGTCTTTCCTGTTTCTCCCCCTCTCCCTTCTGACTATGTGGCATAGTTCTAGGGCAGGTGTGCAATTGGCAAGCATGCAGTGTGGGCTTGTGGAGTATTGCCCCACCTCTACAACAGCTTAGCCAGGCCCACTGTCTCCCACTGACCATATCTCCTCTGGCGACATCCCTTGCCTCCACCAAGGATCAATGTAAAGAGGTTCCCATATACCACCTTTTCCCCCGAATGGGCACACCCATCCCTCCCTACCACTCTGTCAGTCACCGAAGACACTAATCGAACCCTGGTCACCTGGGGGCTCTATCCCTCTCTGCCACTGGAGTGGCTAATTGCACCTTTAACATTCTTAGCACAAGGGAGATCCATTTCAGATCAGTAGTATAAAACATTAATAAATAATCATAGTAACACGACACTTTGTCAGTATCATTATACAAAGACAATGATGTAATTTTCAAAATTGTATCCTTTAGGATTCTATAACCAACCTGTTAGCTAGGATTAACATCCCATGTTCACTGATGCATCAAATTTCATAAGGCGTTATCTTCTGGCACCATGATCAAAATTTGTAATACATGCCTGCCTTTATGTCTTGTGGACTTTCCAGGACCTTATTTATTTGCTTGGTAAACAGTACTTAATTAACTGACCTGTTACCTGTTTAAATTATTCTTTAGAGCCTCCTGGTTGATTTTCTGCTGTTTTAAATGTTTTTTTCAGTGTCTCACTGCTATTTTTCTCCTGTGTAAAACATTCTCTAGTGTTCCCACTGAACTAGGGTAGCTAGTAGCTGTAGCATAGTCCAGATCCAGGACTGCTGCTAATAACACAATCTAGTACAGAGTGTGAGAGTTGTATTTACACCAAGAATCTGGAATCCATGCTCTCTCTCACTCAAAACAGTAACACGGAGAATGTTGTCAACTCTTCCACTAGTACATATTGACATAGTACTATTACTTATACACAAACTGCTACTACACACATAGTAAGCATCAAACATGTAAATCCACATATGCAGCAGAGTTTACTTACCTCAGTAACTGCTGAGGAAGACAAAATAAAACCATGGCTCAAGGCTCACATAGAATTATGCACTGGGCGTGTAAAAACTATATGGTAGACCTGGGTGTGATTTGTGTATATGCATATGATATGTGTTTGTATCATTAGCAGTCAGCTTAATTCACATTACTGAGTATTCCCTGTTGGACCATACTGTTACATCTTGTTTTTTTGCACATCACTATGCTGAGAGGTAGTGTTTGTTTCCACAAAAATCCCAATACCTCATCATACTATGATGGACCTACTGTATGTCAGTCACATTATACATTACTACCTCCATGCTCTTTCATATAAGTGAATGCTTACTATCACTAACCCTGCACATATGCACAATGTATTATACAGATGCAATGTGGTATTTCTCACTATTACTATTATTTATTGCTATAACTTTTTTTGAAACATTGTTAATATGTATTGTCTGCTTGTGTACAATTATTAGTATGTATAAATTGCCTTTCTTTTTGTACTGCGGTGGTGGTGCTGCGGTAGCATTGTCGCCTCACAGTAAGACGTTGTCCTGTTCGATTCTCAACTAGAGCATCTTCTGTGTGGAGACATGCGTGAATGGGCATACCTTCGTTGAAGGTTGTGCGTCAGGGCTGGCAACTCGGCATGTAAAAATCTACTGCCAATCATTAGCGGACCAGAGTTCCGCTGTGGCGACCCTCACCGGGAAAAACTGAAAGACACAACAACAACATTGCCTTTCTTTTTATGTGTTTTCTTTTCTTTGTTAATGAGTATTACCTACTTACTGTTAACTATGCATGCATTGCCTTTGTTTTCTCTATGTTTTGTTTTTTTCTCTCTTTCTCTTCTCTAAATAATTCCTGTATTAATATGTATAACCTTTCTTATTTGTTTGGAAAAATTTATACTGTATTTATTTACTGTATACTAAACTACACTGTTATACTGCAATTGCCTGCTACACTGTGCCTGTAAAATCAAATTTTATTACTGTTTTCACTGTTTAGCAAGCTTTTTTGTTGCTTCCACTGTTTGTTAAGTATTTACTGGTATTTGTTCACTGTTTTAAAGCTACCTGTTCTGGCTGATCTGTTTTCCCTGCCAAACAGTACTTAATTAACTGACCTGTTAACTGTTTAAATCATTCTTTAGAGCCTCCTGGTTGATTTTCTGCTGTTTTAAATGTTTTTTTTCAGTGTCTCACTGCTATTTTTCCTGTGTTAAACATTCTGTAGTGTTCCCACTGAACTGGGGTAGCAGGTAGCTGTAGCATAGTCTAGATCCAGGACTGCTGCTAATAACACAATCTAGTACAGAGTGTGAGAGTTGTATTTACACCAAGAATCTGGAATCCATGCTCTCTCTCACTCAAAACAGTAATACGGAGAATGTTGTCAACTCTCCCACGAGTACATATTGACATAGTACTATTGCTTATACACAAACTGCTACTATACACATAGTACGCATCAAACACGTAAATCCACATATGCAGAGTTTCTCTCGAAAAACTTCACAAAACACCAGTGACACAAAACACAGATCTGCTATAGCAAACACAGTCTCCATAGCACCCATGACACATAGCAACACCGTGTCTCACCCACCAAGCCTGTAAGGCATAACACTCAAAAATAAGCTTTCTTGTAATTGGAGACTCAATAGTGAGACACACGGATGTCCCACTCACCTAGTTGGACAAGGAGAAAGTCACGGTAAGTTGCCTGTCTGGGCCAGGATTCACCAAATCATGCATGTGCTCAGGTCTCTCAGCAACAAGTACGTTTATGACTCTGTCATAGTTCATGTTGGCATGAATGACCTAAAATGTACCTCGATGGACTATATGAAGCAAGACATGGTTGAGCTCTCTGAGTATATGCCCCAGGCAGGTATGTCCCTAGCCTTGAGCAACATACTACTCTCACCTAGAATGATGTCACAGTATAAAAAAAATGATTGATTTCAATAATTGGCTTAGCTTTTGGTGTCATTCAAAGGGGATCCAGTTCCTGTCTGCCTGGGAAGCCATGGTCGACAAACCTTGATGCTTTGCTAGAGAAGGTTTGCACCTGGCACCCCCAGGCTTTCGGCTGCTCGCAAAGGCTCTTGCCTCCCCCATTTTCGAAAACAGCATTACTGATGTGAAATCAACCAATCAGAACAAAATAACGGTCATGCTGCAAAATGCTAGGAGCATAAACCAAACACTGCACTCCCTGGAAGCACTTTTATCACTAGAAGATGTAGATGTCTGTGCAGTCACAGAAACTTGGTTTAAGGCCTCAGAGAGTACCCCATCCTTGCACGGCTACAATGCCTTCCACATCTTTAGACCTTAAAATGAACATGTGAAAACCAAAGGAGGCGGTGCTTCTATCTATGTTAGAGATAAATTCACCTCCCATCTATTTTGCTTATTTTATATGATATATAGCATTATATGTAAAGTATAATGTTTGTTGTGTTAATTATAGTGTGATTACTTTTATACAAATGTAAATTTGCCTGTGTCACAAGTGATAATTCAATAAAGGTGTATGGAAAAAAAAATTCACCTCCCGTCTAGTTAGACTGAACAACTCCATGGAGTTACTCCAGGTCCAGGTTACAGTGGGTAAGACCCCCATTCAATTCTTAGCCAGTTATAGATCTCTCTCTCTATAGGTCACAACACCCATGAAACCTACTTAACCAAACTGAAGACAATCCAAATTTTACCAAACACACTGGTTAAGGGGGATTTCAATTATCCCACCATCAACTGGGAAACCTACTCTAGCCCAAACTTGCTAGCACAAACGTTCCTTGACTTTGTGAATTCAAATGCCCTGGAGCAAATTGTCCATACCCTAACAAGAGGAACAAACATTATATATCTGGTCCTCACCAACATGTCAAACAGGTGTTCTGCTGCAACTTTTGGATGCTCATTAGTTAAAACTGACCACACGTCAGTCAGCTTCGAACTGACACTAACACCAGAACTCACGAAGGGTGAAATCAGACTAAAAATCTTCACCAAGACAAACTATACCCTCCTAAGTAAAGTTATAAATGCATTCCAAGCTACTCACCAAGCTGAAAGTGATAACTATGCAGAAGCTTAAATTAAAGCCCTGTACTATTACTTGCATAAGTGTATAAACATGGCGGTACCAGATAGAATCAAAGCCAGAGTCCCAAGTAAAATTACGCTGCCATGGTGGACTTCCAGCATCAACGAACTTTACAACAAATGCAAAAAGTTACTGTCCAAGAAAACAAAGACGAAGACTCAACAATGGAAAAGCACCCTCCTCACCCTTAACAGGCAAATAAGACAATGTGTCAAATCCTCCAAAGCTCCTTTGAGAAGAACCTAGCAAGTACTGCCAAGGATAACCATAAGGCCTTTTACAGATATGTAAATAACCTCAAGGGTAGGACATAAGCATGTGTAGAACTGGTGGCCAGCATTATCACTCACACTAACCCCACAGAGATAGTGAACCGGCTAGCTAATAGGTTTGGCGAAAATGTTACTCCCTCCTAACTTACAATAAACCCTCCTCCAAACTTCTCTCCCACCTTACATATCTGAAGAGCAGGTCCTCAAAGCCCCCTGTCCAAGGCAAAGAACATGGCCTCTATGGGACCAGATGAAATCCCAGGCTGTCTTCTAAACAGGCTAAAACATTAACTAGCATCACCACTAAGTACCCTTTTTAATCATAGCCTAACCACAGGCTTTGTTCCTGTGGAATAGAGAACAGCTATCATTATTCCCCTCCACAAAGTTGGCCTAGCAACAGACCCAGGGAATTACAGACTCATAAGCCTGACCAGCCTCATCTATAAGGCCATGGAACATATCATTATGGACCTCATAAATAAAGACATAGGTGACCTCCAATCCCTGGATCCTACCCAATTCGGCTTCATGAAGGGCAGATCCTGCCTGTTAAATGTGGTGGATTTCTTTGAAAGTGTGACCAAGGCCATTAATGAGGACAAATCTGTGCACACAGCATACCTCAGCTTGGCAAAGGCTTTTGACACAATCCCACATTCAGGCATTACTGCAAACTTAATAACGCTAAAACAGGACCTGCAAACAAACTGGAACCAAAACGCTAAGCAGTCATGAAATAAGACCCTTTGCCACCAGGAAAACAGTCCAGGAACATTTATTGTAGAACACTGCTAACACAAGCAAAGCTTGGAGCCAAAAACATAAAACACGTTACTTAACGTTACTTACTGCAAACTTAGCAAACTGAATGTAAACCCCTTCATTGTAAGATGGGCTGCCAAATGGCTCAAAAACCAGACACACACTATCAAAGTTGGTGACTCCACATCAACCAGCAGACCTGTTACCAGTGGGGTGCCACAGGGGTCAGTGCTGGGCAGTGCTACTGTTTGATATATACTTCTAAGAAGTTCAGGTCAGAATTAAAGGGTTGTGGCTGACCAAGTTTGCAGACGACTGCAAATTAGGTGCAATCATTAAAATCCCCAAATGATGCCAGTATACTCCAGGAGGGTCTCACACAAACCAGCGACTGGTGTATTAGTCATGGTCTCAAACTGAATGCAAAGAAATGCATCGTCATTCCCTTAAGCACAAACAATGTCCCTTCACACTATCAAATCAACAGCAATACCCTAAGTACCCATGAAGGCCCGCAACTTAAAACAGACTTGCTGGAGGGACAGATTATCTCCCAGTGACTGCCACATCTTTGGAACAGGCTGCAAATTCATGTGAAACAGAGCACCTCTACGACACTGTTCAAGAGGAACCTGGACGAATGGATGGAGCACTGTAGATTCTTACTGGAGATAGTGTCCACAACCATTCTGGATATGGGCAGTCATCACTAAATGCAATCTTGGGTATTGACTAGTACCTCTATGGTATTCCATTGGGTTGAAATGGCTAGGCTTAAAATTATCTCCGGGTCGATAGCCTAGTAATCTCCTATGATCTCCTATGAGACTGTCTCCCTAGGGCTGCATTGAAATTGAAATGTGTCACTTGTACTTTCCTGGTTAACAAATATAATAAATAGTTGCAGCTCTGATGGCATAGAGAGATATAGCCCTGACTGCAGCCCAGGCAAGCTGAGTTCTATTGGGGAGGGTGTTCATTGATGACACTCCCTAAGGGGAGGCGTGGTCCAAAAAAGGGATTTGCTGTGGATGTCAAGTCAATGAGTGCAGGGGAGTAGGTATAGCATGGAAGAAACCCCCTCCAGATGGATACAGAGATGACTGGGCCCTCAGAATGCCCTTAGGATCCATGACTTGCTCCAGCCATATTGGAGTAAGTCCAGGGGGAAAAGGCAATTGGCTGGTAGGCTTGGCATGGATGTGGGCCACCGCAGAGCCAAGCAGTTTAGTGATGTAAGGAGGGGACCAAAAAAACCCTAAAAATAAATAAAGGCATCAAAGAAAATTTCACCTATGCTATGATGCATCAATGTGATGTTATATATATACTACTCAGACAAGCTCCTCATGGGTCTGCAGAGTGGTCCTAGCAGCAGGGAACTCAGAAAAGTGACTACTTTCTGGATTTAAGTATCTTTGCTTTTTTTGCACTTGGAATAGCTTCTGTAGCTTACCCTGAACTAGCTTGAACTGTTTTTTAACTGTTTGCTGCACTATTTTAAAATCTGCACTTAAAGTTACATTTTAGTTGAATTTGATCGAAAGTTTGTTGTTTGTTTGTATAATTTAACTGTGGAGGCTGCCCACTAAAGTGTGCTAGCCCGTGTAACTAATTTATCACTGTTTCTGCATTTTCTGTGTGTTTCTACCAAAAAAACAAAAAAACAAAAAAATAATCCTTGTTTTCCCGCCTTCCTCGACTAGTTTAGACCAGTTTACAGGCATTGCTGTATTCTGGGCTGTGGTGTAGTTCCTGTGTTGTCCATTACCTTACTTGGATAGAAGGAAGTTTCTTTGCTCACCAGTGGGAGTGGGGAGCGTTGACCAGCCTACCTGTCCCTGTAGGAAGTGACCTCAGCACAAGAAGCTGTAGTAATTGGTTGTTTTGGACCATTTCTAGCTCTTTTGTAGTTCACTGTTTAAAATCCAGCGTTTGCGGCTTTGGCGTTGTGCGCATAGCGCAGCACCGGTTAAACAAGGTTAAACTTTTTCTGGCTCCGCCAAGTCTGCTCTTCAAATTTTCCCTTAGGGAAGCTCTACTCCTAGTATAATCAGACTACTCACTATATTATAAGCCTAGCACTTTTTCTCAAAACTTCTCTACTAAGTAAGCACTCTCGTACTAAGTAAAGCACTACATCTACTTACCACCCCTGTGAATATCCACTTCCCTTAAAGGTACAGCACTCCCTTATACAGTTCTAGCATGTCGAGTGGTAGATTACTGGCGTTGTCTCCAGTTCAGCTGGTCAATCTGGATATCTTGAGACAATGCTACAATTGTCTCATGTACACAGACAACCCTCTCCTCCTCCCAACAAACACAAATACATGTGAGAGATGCAACTCTATAGCCAAATTGGAGGCTGAACTGTCTCAACTCAGGGCTGGCATGACCAGACAGGAGGAGATGGCAACCACACACACAACAATCCCAGTCCCACATAGACCTACCACAACTGCAAACCAAACACATAAAAACACAAAGACATACTCGGAGGCTCTAACAAAAAACTTACCAAAACAACAGAGGCTCCCAAAGCAGACACCCAAATATCCACCACCTCAAAACAAAACACACACAACACATACTTCAATAAATCAGTGTGTCAACCAATCACAGCCCATAAGGCCAAACACCTTGCCTGATACACTAGTAATAGGTGACTCTATAGTCAGACACACTGACGTCCCGCTGACCAGGCTGAACAAGGAGAAGGTGACTGTGAGCTGTCTATCAAGAGCTAGGATCCACCACATAACACACGCACTCAAGTCACTCCAAAGCAAGTACAAATATGACTCCGTCATTGTCCATGCTGGTGTGAATGACCTGAGACGTACCTCCCTGGACTACATGAAAAGAGACATAGAGGAGCTCTCCGATTATGTAGCCCAGGCTGGTATGACCCTGACCCTGAGCAGCATCTTGCCCTCACCAAGAATGATACCACAATACAAAGACAAGATGATCAGCTTTAACAATTGGCTCAAGTACTGGTGTCATTCTAAGGGGATCAATGTCTGTCTGCCTGGGATGACATGTTGGACAAGCCACGCTGCGCAAGGGATGGCTTACACCTGTCACCACTGGGCTTCCGGATATTGGCTAAGGCTCTTACCACCCCATAGTGCCTTTTTAGGCAAGGCTCAAAAGACAAACCCACCTCCTTAGAAAACAATAATGGAAAAACTAAGGGTAATGTTGCTCAACGCCAGAAGTCTAAATCTCAAGATGCAGGCACTTGATGCACTCCTCAGCATGGAGAACATCGATGTCTGTGCAGTAACTGAAACCTGGTTCAAGGCTCCTGAGAGCACCCCAGTGCTACCAGGCTATACCTCAGACATGCTTTTCGGCCCCAAAACCCGGGCCGAACCACAAAGGGAGGGGGAGTGTCCATATTCATCAAGGACACCCACACCTCCAGGTTAGTAGCAACACATGAAGCATCAGAGACCATACAGGTGCAACTAACCATAGGCAAAACTGCTATACAACTGGTAGCATGATACAGACCACCCTCCCAATCTCAAGAACTCCACTCAGCCTTCCTGAAGACATTGGAGGATATAAATGTACCATCATACTGGGAGACTTCAACTACCCAAACATAGATTGGGTACATTATTCTAGCCCTAATACCCTAGCCCAAAGGTTCCTGGAATTCATGAATTAAAATGCACTGGAACAATTAGTCACCTCTCCCACTAGGGGAGATAATATACTAGACCTGATCATCACAAACATGGGGACAAAATGCTCCACACCGGAAGTATACCCCTCACTAGTGAGATCTGGCCACAAACTAATCACCCTGGATATACATATCCCACCTCCACCCCCAGCACAAAAGACCACAGTGAAAAACTTCTCAAAAGCAGACTTCACTCTTCTTAAGACTGAGATGGTATCCTTTAAGCCCACTGTGCCAGTGGATACCACATCCCACGATGCCGAATCCTTCACAAATGCTTTCTATGGATATCTCCAAGAATGCATGGATCATGCAATCCCAAACAAATCCAAGTCCCTCTCCACCAAAGGTAAGTGTCCTGTCTGGTGGACCTCAGCCATAAACAAATTGTATAACAAAAGAAGGAAGCTACTGCACGTCAGAGCAAAATCCCATGAAGGGAAGACATCTCTGATCAACATTAGCAGAAAACTACGTTCTCTCATAAAAACATCCAAGGCCAACTTTGAGAGAAAAATCGCTAAGGACTCTAAAGATAACCACAAAGCCTTCTTCAGCTATGTTAGAAACCTGGGAGGAAACCCTCAGATATGCTCAGAGTTGGTTTACAACAATAAAAAATACACTGAACCCACAGATATTGCCAACATTCTGGCTGACAGGTTCAGTGCAAATTTCTCCCCTCCTTCACCCCAAAAGAAGAAATACTTATCCCAGCTGAATGTAATCTCCCTGTCATCTCAGATGTCCAAGTGAGAACCGCCCTAAACAAAGCAAAAAAACACAACATCAATGGGACCTGACGGTATCCCGGGTTGCGTGTTACGTGAACTCCAAGAGGAGCTAAACCCACACATAAAAATGCTATTTAACCTTAGCCTTACTTCGGGATATGTACCTGAACACTGGTGTACAGCAACAGTGGTCCCACTCCACAAGGGGGTGCCTCTACAGACCCTGGAAACTACTGCCCCATAAGCTTAACCAGCCTGGTCTGCAAAGCTATGGAAAGAATCATTATGGAACTCATAAACAGAGACATAGGGGACCTACAGACACTTGACCCCACCCAGTTCGGCTTTGTAAAGGGCAGGTCCTGCCTTTTAAACCTGGTTGACTTTTTCGAAACAGTCACTAGAGCCATTGACGAGGGCAAAGCAGTCCATACAGCATACCTGGACTTGGTTAAGGCCTTCGACACAATACCCCACTCAGGCATCATAGATAAGCTCAACAGCTTAAATGTAAACCCTTATGTCACCAGATGGGTTGCAAACTGGCTAAAGGACAGAACCCATAAAGTTAAAATCGCTGGAGCAATGTCAGACTCAAAGCCAGTCACAAGTGGTGTCCCACAGGGATCTGTCCTGGGACCCCTCTTGTTCGGCATTTATTTCTCAGATGTTAAAGCAAACACGGGAGGGCTGTGGCTGACAAAGTTCAGATGACTGCAAACTAGGTGCCATAGTCGATACACCAGCAGACACACACATCCTACAAAAAGGCCTCACAGAAACGGACAACTGGTGCTGGAGTCACGGCCTTAAACTAAATGCCAAAAAATGTATAGTCATCCCCTTTGGGAAAAACAAAGTACCCACAAATTATCACATAGACAGCAACCCACTGAGTACTGAAAAGGTAATCAGAGACCTAGGGACCCAAGTCGACAGTGACCTCTCATTTGATACCCACATTGCCAAAGTGGTTAGAAAAACATTCTACCTTGCACACCTCATCATGAAGGGATTCACATCCAGATCCAAGGATGTCATTGTACCCCTATATTCCTCCCTCATCAGACCCATGATTGAGTACAATGCCCCATTTGGTATGTACCTCACCCGGCATTTGCAACAGCTGGAGAGACCACAAAAGTACCTCACCAAGAGGATCAAGGGTCTCCAACATATGCCTTATTCTGCCAGACTAAAGAAACTTCAGCTCTATTCAGTATCATACCGCCTGCTCAGAGGTGATCTCTGCCTGACGTACAAGGCCATGTCCAATCAGGATCTGATGGACATGCTCCACCTCAAAAAAATCCAAGTCCATCAGGACCACGAGAGCTAAAGACTTAAACCTTGGCACAAGTATGAATAGGACATGCTGAAGGGATAGATTCATAACCCAGAGGCTTCCCATGCTTTGGAACAAGATCCCAGTTCGTATTAGGCAGAGCCCCTCACTGACTTTCTTCAAGAGAAATCTTGATGAGTGGATGGGAGATCATAAGTTTACCCCAGGGGTCACATCTGTGTCACTGCTAGACAGGGGCACAGTAAACTAATTCTATTATATAAGGGTACCTTCATTGTGTCACTACTAGACACAGTATTCTAAATTTATTCTGTACATTTTTGTACCATTTCATGGGGTGGCAAATGCCACATCACTATGGCTAGGCTTACAAATGCCCCAGGGCAGATAGCCTCGTACTATACTATGAAACTATGAAACTATATATCCCCTGAGGTGACTAACTACTATGCAGATTACAACAGCATAGGTAGATAGGTTTCGTTGAGTATTTAAAATTGAAAGGTGCATACAAAATCAAGTTGCACATGCTGTCATTTGTTTTATTTCAAGTAGATTACCCATGGAAAAGATTACTCCAACTCTATATAATAAATTGCACATATCTGGAGCTCAGCAAATGATGCCAACAAGGGACTCTGGCTGGTTACAGAAGGGGAAGAAGTCGGAGGAGTTTAATCAGTGTCTCTGCTGAGAGATTAGCCGGGAACCCTGATCACTGCCAAGTCTGATATGGAAAGAGATCTGATTATCTAAAAGTAAAGAATCGAAGGTTAAGGCGGCTACCAAATGTGTCCCGTATGCAGTTCAGGGTTTCTTTAGACTGGCAGTCTGCTGATGGAATTCTCTGTTGGTAGAAGGCCAATGATTTTCTGCCATCCCCTGCCACACATGCTGTCAACAACAGACATTGTGGAACTTCATAACTCTTCCTACTGCAGATATGAAAGGTTTTTAGTATATAGCTAGTGCAGCAGCACCAGATGTATGCAGATATGAGTTGTGATCATCCCATTAGTGAAACTGCATATGTGAGGAGGGGACATGTACACTAAGTCCAAGATTATGGTACCCCAGAGCATTACCCTTACCCCAAGGTACAGTGATATTAGATTGAGCAGACTGAAGTGTGAGCAGAGGGAGAATATACTAATCCCTATGGTGGGAAATATAGGGGTTGAACCCCCCCCCCCGGCAAAAAAAATGAATGCCATTACAGCTAGTTTCAACAGCTACTATATTTCACTATATTTCTTACAGAATCACAGTTGATTTTTCAGACTTGTGGAACTTGCAGTTACAAATGTCACACTTCAGAGAGAGAGGGAGAGAGACAGACACTGAGGGGTTCTTGTTGAAATCCCCAGTGTCAGAAATGTAATAATGGGAAAAAAATGACTGCTTGTGTCAATAGGGGGCATGTGTTGTAGCTAAAATACTGCAGTAATCGGGTATTCCTTCTACTCAAACGTACAACAAATTCAGGAGCATGGGGGTACAGAGTCCATGTTAGAAGTGGAAAATGAGGTAAATCCCACTGCAAAAACACTTTAATGGTATTACAGCAAGTTTGAACATTTACTGTATTTCTTGGAGAATTGCAGGACATTCTTAAAATTCTGAGATTTGTATTATCAGATTGTGCACTTCTAATAGAGCCCACAGTGGGCTTCTGGTTGCAATTCTGAGGGCCAGAAATATTATCATTGAAACATCAAGTCTGTATGTGTCAGTAGGGGCTACATATACTAAGTCCAAGACTTAGGAGCATTTTAATATGTCCTCTGCTCCTAGGTGCGGTGATATCATAATTAGTATAAATTTGTTTTCAGAGATACAGGGCAAAGTCCCCTATTGTCCAGAATGTAATTACACTGAGTTTCAACATTTGCTATATTTCTTAGAAGAATGCAATTTATTTTTCCAAGTTAAGGGACATTCTGCAGTTCTGATAGGAATCCATTAATGAGCCTTCATTTTGTCAATTTTGCCATGCTTAAGCTTGTTGGAAGGAGATTAAGGGATTCATGAATGTAGACTGCATTTAGATACAAATCAGAATTCTCTCTGGGCATGGAGCTGGCACTTATTAATTGTTGTAATTATTTGGTTAAGATTAGTACCTGTCCTTAGAACTGATGATAAACTTGGTCAAATAAACCATAACCATACTTTCCAATTTCCTGCTCATAGGGCTGGCCTTTGGTCAACTAGTGCCATAGGCAAAAGGGCTCCGCAGCGTCCTCCCCACATCGCCCGGTGCCCCCATCCTGGTCTACCTACACCATCCAGATTACTTTTTATTTCCTTTTGTCTTACTCTTCAGTTTTTCCTGTATTCATTCAACACATTTTAAAGTAATTTCTTTAGTAGAAGAAATAGGTTCATAGGTTCATAGGTTCATACTAGGCTATCTGCCCTAGGGCATTTATAAGCCTAGCCAGAGTGTGTGTGGCTTTCACCACTCCTTAGGATGAGAATACTATACCCATTAGTTTGCTGTGCCTCTGTCCAGCAGTTACACAGAGATGATTCCTGGGGTAAACCTATGATCTCCCATCCACTCGTCAAGATTTCTCTTGAACAGAGTCAGTGAGGGGCTCTGCCTCACATGGACTGGGATTCTGTTCCATAGTGTAGGGAGTCTCTGGGTGATGAATCTGTCCCTCTAGCACGTCCTATTTATATCCATGTTGAGGTTTAAGTCTCTTGCTCTCGTGGCTCTGGTGGATTTGGATTTTTTGAGGTGGAGCATGTCCATTAATTCCAGGTTGGACATGGCCTTGTATGTCAGGCACAGATCACCTCTGAGCAGACGGTATGCGACTGAATAGAGCTGGAGTTTCTTCAGTCAGGCATTGTATGACATATGTTTGAGCCCCTTTATCCTTTTGGTGAGGAACTTTTGGGGTCTTTCCAACTGCTGCAGGTGTCGGGTAAGGTACATTCCGAATGGGGCGTTGTACTCAATCATTGGTCTGATAAGTGAAGAGTACGGGGTACAATGACCTCTCCTGATCTGGATGTGAATCCTTCATGATCAGGTGGGCAATGTAGAAGGTCTTCCTAACCACTTTGGCAATGTGAGTGTCAAAAGAGAGGTTACTGTCAACTTGGGTCCCCAGGTCCCTGATAACTTCTTCCATGTTTAATGGATTACCATCTATGTGGTAATTAGGTTACCTTGTTTTTCCCAAAGGGTATGACTATACATTTTTTGGCATTTAGCTTAAGCCCATGGCTCTGGCACCAGTTATCCATTTCTATGAGACCTCTCTGGAGGATGTCTGTGTCTGATGGAGTGTCAATTATGGTGCCCAGTTTGCAGTCATCTGCAAATTTTGTCAGCCACAATCCCCCTATGTTTGCCTGCACTTCAGAAAAATAAATGCAGAACAAGAGGGGGCCCAGGACTGAGCCCTGTGGGACACCGCTCATGACCGGCTTAGAGTCTGACATGGCACCAGCAACTCTAACCCTGTGTGTTCTGTCCTTGAGCCAGTTTGCAACCCATCTTGTGACATATGGGTTTACATCTAAGCTGGTGAGCTTTTCTATGATGCCCAAGTGGGGTATTGTGTCGAACGCTGTTGCTAGGTCAAGGTAGGCTGTGTGAACTGCCTTACCCTCATCAATGGCCTTAGTGACTGTTTCGAAAAAGTTGACCAAGTTCAAGAGGCAGGATCTGCCCTTGACAAAGCCAAATTGGGTAGGATCCAGTGTCTGTAGGTCCCTAATGTCTTTATTTATGAGTTCCATTATGATCCTCTCCATAGCTTTGCAGACAAGGCTTGTCAAGCTTATGGGGCGGTAATTTCCAGGGTCCATAGAAGCACCGCCTTTGTGGAGTGGGACCACAGTTGCCGTACGCCATTCTTTGGGTACGTATCCTGTAGTAAGGCTAAGATTAAACAGTAGCCTTATATGTGGGTTTAGTTCCTCATTGAGTTCGTGTAGCACACAGCCGGGGACACCGTCCCGTCCCATTGATGCTGTGTTTTTTGCTTTAGAGAGAGCAGCTCTCACCTGGGCATCTGAGATGTTTGGGAGGCTAGACTCTGGTGGGATAGATATTTCTCCTTTTGGGGGGAAGGGAGGGGAGAAATTTGCACTGAACCTGTCTGCCAGTATATTGACAATGTCTGTGGGTTCAGTGATTTTTGTATCATTTTGGACTAATTCTGAGCATATCTGGGAATTTCCACCCAGGTTTTTAACATAGCTAAAGAAGGCCTTATGATTGTCTTTTGTGTCATTAGCGATTTTTCTCTCAAAGTTGGCCTTGGATGATTTTATGAGTGATCGTAGTTTTTTGCTAGTATTGATCAGAGATGCCTTCCCTTTTAGGGATTTTGCTCTGTCATGTAGTAGCTTTCTCCTCTTGTTGTAGAGTTTGTTTATGGCTGGGGTCCACCAGACCGGCCTGCCTTTGGTGGAAAGGGTCTTGATTTTATTAGAGATTGCTTGATCCATACATTCCTGGAGGTGCTCGTAGAAGGCATTTGTAAGGGTTTCAGCAGCGTGGGTTGTGGTTTCCACTGGCTCGGGGCCTTGAAGGATACCACTCCAGTCTTAAGAAGTGTGAAGTTTGCTTTTGAGAAGTTCTTCACTGTGGTCTTTTTGCTGGGGTTGGGGCGGGATGTGGATCTCCAGTGAGATTAATTTATGGTCTGATCTCACCAATGAGGGATATACTTCCGTGTGGAGCATTTTGTCCCCATGTTTGTGATGATCAGGTCTAGTATATTTTCTCCTCTTATGGGAATGGTGACTAGTTGTTCCATAGCATTTGAGTTTATGAACTCCAGGAACCTTTGGGCTAGGGTGTTGGGGCTTGAGTAATGTTCCCAGTCTATGTTTGGGTAGTTGAAGTCACCCAATATGATGGTGTTTGGAGAGACATTCATACTCTCCAGTGTCTTCAGGAAGGCTGTGTGGGTTTCCTGAGTTTGAGAGGGTAGTCTGTAGCATGCTACAAACTGTAGGGCAGTTTTACCTATGGTTAATTGCACCTGGATGGTCTCCGATGCTTCGTGCGTTGCCACTAACCTGGAGGTGTGGGTATCCTTTATGAATATGGATACTCCCCCTCCTTTTGTGGTTCGGTCCGGATTTTGGGACCGGAATGCATGATATCAGGTATAACCTGATAGTGCTGGGGTGCTCTCAGGAGCCTTGAACCAGGTTTCAGTCACAGCACAGACATAGATGTTCTCCATACTGAGGAGGGCTTTGAGGGCGTGCATCTTGAGGTTTAGACTTCTGGCATTGAGCAGTATTACCCTTAGTTTTTCTCCATTTTTGTTTTCTAGGGTGGTAGGTTTATCATTTGAGCCTTGCCTAAAAAAGACACTATGGGGGTGGCAAGAGCCTTTGCCAATATCCGGAAGCCCAGGGGTGACAGGTGCAAGCCGTCCCTTGCGAAGCAGCGTGGCTTGTCAAGCATGTCAGCCCAGGCAGACAGACATTGTAGCCGCTTTGAATGACACCAGTAATTAAGCCAATTATTAAAGCTGATCATTTTGTCTCTGTATTGTGGCATCATTCTTGGTGAGGGTAGGATACTGCTCAGGGTCAGGGTCATACCGGCCTGGGCTACATAATCTGAGAGCTCCTCTATGTCTCTTTTCATGTAGTCCAGGGAGGTACGTTTCAGGTCGTTCACACCGGCATGGACAATGACTGAGTCATACTTGTACTTGCTGTGGAGTGACCTGAGTGCTTGTGTTATGTGGCGGATTCTAGCGCCTGACAGGCAGCTTACTGTGATCTTTTCCTTGTTCAGTCTGGTGAGTGGGGCGTCAGTGTGTCTGACTATGGAGTCACCTATAACAAGTGTGTCTGGCATTGTGTTTGGCCTTAAGGGCTGTGACTGTTTAGCACACTGAGTTTGAGAACTATGTGTTGCATGTCTTATGTCTTGAGGTGGCAGTTGCTTGGGTGTCTGCTTTGGAGGTCTCTGTAGTTTTGGTAGATTTTTGATCAGTGCCTCCGAGTATGTCTTTGTGTGTTTATGTGTTTGTTTTGTAGTTGTGATAGTTCTATGTGAAACTGGGTTTGTGGTGTGCGTGGTTTCCTTCTCCTCCTGTCTGGTCTTGCCAGTCCTGAGTTGAGAGAGCTCAGCCTCCAGTTTGGCTATATAGTTGCATCTCTCACATGTATTTGTGTTTTGTGGGAGAAGGAGTGGGTTGTCTGTGTACATGAGGCAATTGTAACATTGCCTCAAGATGCCCAGATTCACCAGCTGAACAGGAGAGGACGCTAGCAACTGACCCTTCGACATGCTAGAAAAAGTGAAAAGGTTTGCTGTGTAACTGAGTCAGAAGGGACCTATAGGGAAATGGGTACTCAAGGGGATTCTAGGCTAATATAGTACTTTGTTTAGTATATAAGTACTTTACCTATATAAAAATGCTTTAGGAGCAAGTGCTGAGCTTTTGAGATAGAGAATAAACTGTTTAGATTGCAAGTAGAGAAGTTCTAAGGGAAAAATTGAAGAGCAGACTTTACGGAGCCAGAAATAGTTTAACCTTGTTTAACCGGCGCTGCCCGATGGAGCTCTATGGGCAACTCCGCGCTAAATCACGCTAAAGCGGGCTTTATAGCAGGGGGTTGAAAAGAGCTAGGAATTGCCCCAAAATGGCCAATAGACTACAAGTTTCTGGCTGGATCCACTGCTCTAGGGACAAATAGGCTGCTCAGTGCTCCCCACTCCCACCGGTGAACAAAGAAGCTTCCCTTTATCCAAATAAGGATACGGAATAGCACAGGAACCAAGCCAAAGCCCAGAGATCAGCAAACTCTGAAGACTGAACTATTCTAGTTCAGTAAGGCGGGAAAACAAGATTTTTTTTTTTTTTTTTTTTTTTCAGAAAACAGAGGAAAACAGACAGTAAATGCTATAAATGCTTTTAAACGGCTAGCGCACTTGAGTGTGTTAGCCTACAGGTAAAATTAAGCAACAAATAACTTTTTAAAAGTGCAAAACAGTTAATCAACACAAAAACAGTTTAAATAGAATGCAGAGCTGTATAAACAGGCGAAAATGCAGTCACTAAGCAGTAAATAATCAAAAAGCCAGAAAAAAATACTTAAATCAGGAAAAAGTCACTCTTTTGCTCTCTGCTGCTTGTAGAACTCTGCAGGACACCACGAGGAGCTGTGCTGAGTTGAATACAAGCGAAAAAGCATGCTAAAGCGGGCTTTATTACAGGGGGCTGAAAAGAGCTAGGAATTGACCCAAAATGGCCAATAGACTACAAGTTTCTGGCTGGAACCACTCCTCTAGGGACAAATAGGCTGCTCAGTGCTCCCCACTCCCACTGGTGAACAAAGACGCTTCCTTTTATCCAAATAAGGATATGGAATAGCACAGGAACCAAGACAAAGCCCAGAGATCAGCAAACTCTGAAGACTGGACTATTCTAGTTCAGTAAGGCGGGAAAACAATATATATTTTTTTTTCTTTTTTTGCAATAAACAGAGGAAAAACAGACAGTAAATGCTATAAATGCTTTTAAACAGCTAGCGCACTTGAGTGTGTTAGCCTACAGGTAAAATTAAGCAACAAATAACTTTTTTTAAAAGTGCAAAACAGTTAATCAACACAAAAACAGTTTAAATAGAATTCAGAGCTGTATAAACAGGCAAAAATGCAGTCGCTAAGCAGTAAATAATCAAAAAGCCAGAAAAAATACTTAAATCAGGAAAAAGTCACTCTTTTGCTCTCTGCTGCTTGTAGAACTCTGCAGGACACCACGAGGAGCTGTGCTGAGTTGAATACAAGCGAAAAAGCATGCTAAAGCGGGCTTTATTACAGGGGGCTGAAAAGAGCTAGGAATTGACCCAAAATGGCCAATAGACTACAAGTTTCTGGCTGGAACCACTCCTCTAGGGACAAATAGACTGCTCAGTGCTCCCCACTCCCACTGGTGAACAAAGACGCTTCCTTTTATCCATATAAGGATATGGAATAGCACAGGAACCAAGACATACCCCAGAGATCAGCAAACTCTGAAGACTGGACTATTCTAGTTCAGTAAGGCGGGAAAACAAGATTTTTTTGTTTTTTCTTTTGCAGAAAACAGGAAAACAGACAGTAAATGCTATAAATGCTTTTAAGCAGCTAGCGCACTTGAGTGTGTTAGCCTACAGGTAAAATTAAGCAACAAATAACTTTTTAAAAGTGCAAAACAGTTAATCAACACAAAAACAGTTTAAATAGAATGCAGAGCTGTATAAATAGGCTAAAATGCAGTCGCTAAGCAGTAAATAATCAAAAAGCCAGGAAAAAATACTTAAATCAGTTATAGCAAATACAGTTATAACAAATGCTCTGAAATATACTGTATATTTCCAAAATGTTTGAGAAGGACAGTCAGAACACAAGAAGGTTCAGGCGAAAGAGAAAAAAAAAGTTTTGTTTTACTTTTGAAAGGGAAAAGGAGGAACAGAAGGCCTTATCAAATGTTCTCTCTGTATTAGGCAGAATGAGCTAATGACACTAGACTGGGAGGTGTGTCATAGTAGGGGCGGGCAACTGCAAAGCCACCAAGTATAAGAGCAAGACACCAACAGGGAGGAAGGGTGGGACAAAATAGCCTACAGACAGCAGGCCCTAGAGACAAATGAAAGTTTTAAACAGATAAGGATTTGTGAAGATACTGAATAGACAAAGTGCTTTATATATATTACATTTTAAAAACAATAATCTGTAAAAAGAATAAAAAAAAAATCAAGATACTTATATTTTGAGCTCAGTTGCGGTCAACAACTTCTCCAGTCTGCACTGTGTGTAAAGACAGAAACCCTATCAAAGTTAGGGCTTAAAACCAGAACAGCTTCTTTTTTTTTTTACAAGAACACAAAAGAACCAGCCCCCACTAGCCAAAAGATAATTACACAGAGGAAATGTTTCAGTTTACACAATAGCCTACAGACAGCAAGCACTAGAGAGACAAATGAAAGTTTTTAAACAGATAAGGATTTGTGAAGATACTGAATAGACAAAGTGCTTTATATATATATTAAATTTTAAAAACAGTAATCTGTAAAAATAATCAAAAAAAAATCAAGATACTTATATTTTGAGCTCAGTTGCGGTCAACAACTTCTCCAGTCTGCACTGTGTGTGTAAAGACAGAAACCCTATCAAAGTTAGGGCTTAAAAACCAGGACAGCTTCTTTTTTTTTTTTTACAAGAACACAAAAGAACCAGCCCCCACTAGCCAAAAGATAATTACACAGAGGAAATGTTTCAGTTTACACAATAGCCTACAGACAGCAAGCACTAGAGAGACAAATGAAAGTTTTTAAACAGATAAGGATTTGTGAAGATACTGAATAGACAAAGTGCTTTATATATATTAAATTTTAAAAACAGTAATCTGTAAAAATAATCAAAAAATCAAGATACTTATATTTTGTGCTCAGTTGCGGTCAACAACTTCTCCAGTCTGCACTGTGTGTGTAAAGACAGAAACCCTATCAAAGTTAGGGCTTAAAAACCAGGACAGCTTCTTTTTTTTTTTACAAGAACACAAAAGAACCAGCCCCCACTAGCCAAAAGATAATTACACAGAGGAAATGTTTCAGTTTACACAATAGCCTACAGACAGCAAGCACTAGAGAGACAAATGAAAGTTTTTAAACAGATAAGGATTTGTGAAGATACTGAATAGACATAGTACTTTATATATATTAAATTTTAAAAACAGTAATCTGTAAAAATAATCAAAAAAAATCAAGATACTTATATTTTGAGCTCAGTTGCGGTCAACAACTTCTCCAGTCTGCACTGTGTGCAAAGAATAAATACTGGAAAAGTGCCCCTGCTAGAGCTGATCCCTAGCCGGCCACATAATTGGCCTATGCCTAAGGCCAGCTAATGCCTGCTCACCCTCCTCAGATGGAAATGATCCTCCTTAAATAAGAAAACAGCCATTAACAGAACAGCAGAGTATATACCAACTTCATTTTATTTAGGGTCTTCTTTTGGCACATTGGGTACAAATAAATGCCCTCTTCATTTATTTGTTCAAAAGATAATCACCACTCTTACTAAGGTTTCTCTAAATGTAAAAAAAGCTGGAATCCAAATGTTTGATCTGTTTCTTCACCTGAGAGATGAATCTATGCTTATAACTTTCTTTTTCACAGTCTGGGGTGAGGTTATTCTGTCAAATACAACCAGGTCAATGTCAGACTTTATCAGTTTGACTGAAAGTCAAATGTATTTTTCATTAGGTTTGTGTTGGCCATGTCTGAGGTAAAATATCAAATTCTGTGCTAATGACATAGCATTAGGTGCAGCAGTGGGGAATGTGATGTGTCAGTTAGTGGAGAGGATTAAAATTGTGGCCTGTTGGCACTTGAAGGAAAGGGGGTAGAGGTGACATCATATAAGTGCACAAGATCATAGTTAAGAGATGTGATGGGAACATCCTGAACAGGAAAGACAGAGGGCAAGAGGGAGCACAGGCAGCTGGTTTTTGAGACTAAGTTGCTATTCCAGATCACCAAAAGTACTTCACTGAGACAGTTGTAGATCCATAGATTGTCATGTTGGAATGAGTGGTAGACAGTGAATGCAGAAAGATATCAAAAGTGTAAAGGCTGGGTTGAGAAACTTTGGTAATATTTGCACTACATCTATACAGCAAATTAGTCAAGTTTAGTTTTCATAAACCCAGGGAATCATACCCCATGTGATATAAACTTCATAATTTTCTATAATGCTTTGTGGCTCATGTTTCCAACGCTTCTCTGCTACTTCAGTGTTATAATGTTTGCATAATACCCATTGCAACAGTCTTGCCACATTATTATGGCTTTCAGTATACAGTCCTTCCGCCATTAGTGGCCTTCCCCTGTAAATTGGTATATATGATAAGGAAGTCATATTTCCCAGTGTCTGATGTTTCAAAAAAGGTGCATCATATAACAGCATGACCACCAGTATTACTGATCATTTGTTAGTGTACTGAAGTGGGCATTAAAGTAGCACCACTGGGCTTGCAGGGGGTGGTATAAAATCAGTCATAAGTAGACTTATGCTCTAAACTACCAACTTGTCTGCCCTACAAATAGCATCATCAATGATGTTAGCATGCATCACTTTGGTAATATTTGTACTATGTCTATGCAGCAAATGAGTCACCTTTAGTTTTCATACACCCCGAGAATCATACCATATGATATAGGGCATGTGAGTATTGCAGCCTACTACATGGATTCTAATGTGTGATGTTCTTATCACAGGGATCTTAGGTTAGTGAGTATTACACCCATCCTCATGAATGTTAGATTAGGGAATATGACACCCTACCTTGTGGAACTTTGATTAGGTAGTATGACACCTGACCGCATGGACAGTGAGGTAGTAAAGACAACATCCTATGACATGAATGTTAAGTTAGTGAATTTGTTACCCTATCACAAAGGTATTAGGTTAATGACTATAACAACCAACCACATGACAATAAAAGCCCTCTTCCCTGGCTTTTGATAGGCTGCCTAGTGAGTAATGAAAACTGGTTGCTGATGCTATTCTGTTTGCTCGATATCATTGTTAATGAATCTGTTCTGGAATGCTATATTTCCACTTGTTGAAATTATTGTTCCTTTGCAAAAAGGTAGTTTATCCACTGACATTCACACCTATTTGTTGTTTTGTCTGTACTGTCCATGGGGTGTGACAGCTGTAACTATGCACAAGTGTTTCAATGCACAAGTGATGATAGAATACTTTTGCTTTACACTGTAGTGTTTGACCAGATCACAGTAGTGAATCATCCTTCTTTACTTTGTCTCATTTTATTCATTCTCACCTTCACTTAGGACAGCCTGTCAGTGCTCTAGTTTTAGACTTAACAAAGGCATTTAATACATCCTGATTGCGTGGGGCTGACATACATATTGCTGAGTGCTGACACTGCAATCCCATTTGCTTGATCTTTGGTTTCACTGACCAAGTTTGTTGTTATTATACTTGAACAGCTAAATCGTAGTTCATTGTGTTTACATGGTGTTCATCCTTTTTGGGTGCTTCTTCCTTCCATGCAGCTGTATAACAATCAACATAGTAGATTTAAGTAAGGGGTTTAGGGGTAAAGTCCCTCATATGGGAGGTAAGGGGGAAGCACCACCCAAAAAAACTCATGATTTTAAATTTTTATTTGGAGGCAGTATTTCCCAACTACTTGTGAACAGGTTTTTCAGGTTTTGGAGATTTTCTGTTGGTCATTTGTGCTGCAAGTATTTGATATAGTCAAAAACCGTGTCATCTCGAACACCTTACCTTGTGAGGTTTCTTAAATTATACATTTTTTGTCCAGCTACTTGATTAACTCTTGATTATCTCTGCTTGACTTACAAAGCCACATCTGACCCAGCCTTGTTAGAAATACTACATGTAAAGAAATCCCAATCCCTCCGCACCACACACTCCAGAGACCTCAACCTCATTACCACAATCAGCAGAATATGCTGGAGGGACAGGTTCGTAACCCAGAGATTGTCCATGCTATGGAATAGACTTCCAATACATGTCAAACAGAGCATCTCACTGGCCCTCTTCAAGAGAAATCTTGATGAGTGGATGGGAAATACAAAATTCACCCCAGGAATCACTCCAGTGGCTTTGCTCGACAGAGGCACTGGAAACTAAGGTCAGGTGGCACAATGTCAGTGTAATCCTATGAGCTAGGCTTGTAAAGGCTCCAGGGCCATTAGCCTAGTACACATCTATGAACCTATGAAACTATGAGCAGGAATAAAATTATGAGATGACACCATTGTACAATAAACCCTGACAGGTTCATAGTTTCATACTAACTACATTTACAGCCTGTAACCTTTGAGAAACTTAACCAGATCATACAAAATGTTACTTCCATCTAGTAAGTAAACTGTTATATAGACTCTTTATTGTAATTCTATACCACGATTTAAATATAGTAAGTCCAAAATCATCATACCTTGGAGAAAAGGGACTACTCCATGCCAAAACGATTTCAGACGTAGTATGTGCAAGGTCCCCATTTTTATATGTTTATGTTGGCTGTTCTGGGACTCATTCTTATGAGTCCCATAATTACATATGGTTACTATTTCCACATACTCTAGGTGTGAAGTTTTGGTCTCCTGTGCACTTATCAAGTCTGGTTATCAGATCTGTTACCAGAGGTATCTCAGAACTTGTCAGGCTTGTTTAGTATATGTATATGTTACTGTACTGTTATATGTCCTTCTTATTCTATGTAGTTATACATGATATATGCACCTGGTACCAGTGTTACAGAGGTATCTCAGACCTTGTCAGTCTTGTTTAGTGTATGTATATGTTACTGTACTGTTATATGTCCTTGTTATTCTCTGTAGTTGTATGTGATATATGCACCTGGTACCAGTGTTACAGAGGTATCTCAGACCTTGTCAGTCTTGTTTAGTGTATGTATATGTTACTGTACTGTTATATGTCCTTGTTATTCTATGTAGCTGTATGTGATGTATGCACTTGGTACCAGTGTTATAGAGGTATCTCAGACCTTGTCAGTCTTGTTTAGTGTATGTATATGTTACTGTACTGTTATATGTCCTTGTTATTCTCTGTAGTTGTATGTGATGTATGCACTTGGTACCAGTGTTACAGAGGTATCTCAGACCTTGTCAGTCTTGTTTAGTGTATGTATATGTTACTGTACTGTTATATGTCCTTGTTATTCTCTGTAGTTGTATGTGATATATGCACCTGGTACCAGTGTTATAGAGGTATCTCAGACCTTGTCAGTCTTGTTTAGTGTATGTATATGTTACTGTACTGTTATATGTCCTTGTTATTCTATGTAGTTATATGTGATATATGCACTTGGTACCAGTGTTACAGAGGTATCTCAGACCTTGTCAGTCTTGTTTAGTGTATGTATATGTTACTGTACTGTTATATGCCCTTGTTATTCTATGTAGTTATATGTGCAGTTGTATGTGATATATGCACTTGGTACCAGTGTTACAGAGGTATCTCAGACCTTGTCAGTCTTGTTTAGTATATGTATATGTTACTGTACTGTTATATGTCCTTGTTATTCTATGTAGTTATATGTGATATATGCACTTGGTACCAGTGTTATAGAGGTATCTCAGACCTTGTCAGTCTTGTTTAGTATATGTATATGTTACTGTACTGTTATATGTCCTTGTTATTCTATGTAGTTATATGTGATATATGCACTTGGTACCAGTGTTATAGAGGTATCTCAGACCTTGTCAGTCTTGTTTAGTGTATGTATATGTTACTGTACTGTTATATGTCCTTGTTATTCTCTGTAGTTATACGTGATATATGCACTTGGTACCAGTGTTATAGGGGTATCTCAGACCTTGTCAGTCTTGTTTAGTGTATGTATATGTTACTGTACTGTTATATGCCCTTGTTATTCTATGTAGTTATATGTGATATATGCACCTGGTACCAGTGTTACAGAGGTATCTCAGACCTTGTCAGTCTTGTTTAGTACATGTATATGTTACTGTACTGTTATATGTCCTTGTTATTCTCTGTAGTTGTATGTGATATATGCACCTGGTACCAGTGTTACAGAGGTATCTCAGACCTTGTCAGTCTTGTTTAGTGTATGTATATGTTACTGTACTGTTATATGTCCTTGTTATTCTCTGTAGTTGTATGTGATGTATGCACTTGGTACCAGTGTTACAGAGGTATCTCAGACCTTGTCAGTCTTGTTTAGTGTATGTATATGTTACTGTACTGTTATATGTCCTTGTTATTCTATGTAGTTATATGTGATATATGCACTTGGTACCAGTGTTATAGAGGTATCTCAGACCTTGTCAGTCTTGTTTAGTGTATGTATATGTTACTGTACTGTTATATGTCCTTGTTATTCTATGTAGTTATATGTGATATATGCACTTGGTACCAGTGTTACAGAGGTATCTCAGACCTTGTCAGTCTTGTTTAGTGTATGTATATGTTACTGTACTGTTATATGTCCTTGTTATTCTATGTAGTTATATGTGATATATGCACTTGGTACCAGTGTTATAGAGGTATCTCAGACCTTGTCAGTCTTGTTTAGTGTATGTATATGTTACTGTACTGTTATATGTCCTTGTTATTCTATGTAGTTATATGTGATATATGCACCTGGTACCAGTGTTATAGAGGTATCTCAGACCTTGTCAGTCTTGTTTAGTATATGTATATGTTACTGTACTGTTATATGTCCTTGTTATTCTCTGTAGTTGTATGTGATATATGCACTTGGTACCAGTGTTATAGAGGTATCTCAGACCTTGTCAGTCTTGTTTAGTGTATGTATATGTTACTGTACTGTTATATGTCCTTGTTATTCTCTGTAGTTATATGTGATATATGCACCTGGTACCAGTGTTACAGAGATATCTCAGACCTTGTCAGTCTTGTTTAGTATATGTATATGTTACTGTACTGTTATATGTCCTTGTTATTCTATGTAGTTATATGTGATATATGCACTTGGTACCAGTGTTATAGAGGTATCTCAGACCTTGTCAGTCTTGTTTAGTACATGTATATGTTACTGTACTATATATGTCCTTGTTATACTCTGTAGTTGTATGTCTTATTGCTTGTACCCCAGTGTTATAAGGGTATCTCAGACCTTGTCAGTCTTGTTTAGTATATTTATATGTTACTGTACTGTTATATGTCCTTGTTATTCTATGTAGTTATATGTGATATATGCTCTTGGAACCAAAGCAGCATAATTTCATTTAACTTGCACTGTGTGTGGGTCTGAATGACAATAAAGTTTACTTTGACTTTGACTTTAGTTTTAAAGGTCGGTAGGAAATTACTTGCCATGATATATAACTGGAGAGGGTGCTTTAGGTTTAGTGTGGACGTGAGGGTTTAGGTCTTTAGGTCAGATATTTTTGAGCTATTGATTCTATGTAGCTGAAGATGAGAAAGCTGTGGTGCCTTTTATTGGAAACTAAACAGATTTCCCCACAGAATTCTATGCAAAACAGAGTACAGGCTTAAGGAAAGGAGTGTTAGTCTGTTCATGTAGGCTAATGTTTCCTATTGCTTTGATTCTGTTGGTGAGGAATCCCTGAGATCCCAAGTTACTGCAAGAGGAGCATGATGAATGGAGTATTATATTCTATGATAGACCTAATAACCAGAAAAATTCCACAGGCAGCCAAAGGTCAATGTTGCACAAATAAAATCAAAGAAATAAAAATCAAGGTGACCACCATGGCTAAAAACTTGTACCTTATTCCAGTAAATAAATAAATAAAGCCATACAATGGAGGCCTAAGACCTAATAAGGGAGGAATAAAATGCAATTATGACTTCTTTGGATTTTGTAGAAATACTTTAAAGGGTACGTTGTGCAAGATAGAATGATTTTCAAACCATAACTGAGACATTATAGGTGAAGGATAGTTCATTATTAAGTACTCAGCTCTCTGATGAGTGCGCCAAGTTTTCATGGGAGTTTCATTTATATGGTATAAAGAGGAGGTGCTGCATTTCCAAGTAGTAACCATACTACATTTTTTGGCATTATGGGTGAGCTTGAGAATATGAGTGTCAACAAAGGATGTGACAACTGTACCCAGTGTACAGATATCAGCAGTTTGTTAACCTCAGACGTCTTATTTCTCCTTTTACATCAAAGCAGCAATGCCAAATAGGAGACATGAAACAGCCATTTGAAACACCACTTGTGTTATTTTGATTCTAGCTAGAGGAAGTATTTACAACTTTTAAGCATGAGCTTTACCAGTGAGTCAGTTAGCTATCCAAAGGACTGTCTAGGGATATTTATTGAGCTGGGTGATTTCATCAAGCATGCCTACATGAGGAATGTTGTCAAAGGTCTTGGCTAAGTCTAGGTAGGCAGTGTGGAGGCTCTGATCTTCATCCAAGGTCTTGGTAATCTTTTCAAAGAAATTGACTAGGATGATCAGACATGATCTGCCTTTTACAAATTCAAACGAGTTAAAACCACAATGCAGTTATTTATTAGCTCTCCAATTACATGTTTCATAACCATGCAAACAATATTAGTGCGGCTAATAGGCCTATAATTATAGGGTCAGTTGCGGGGCTGGTTTTATGCATTGGTACTACAATGGACGTTCCCAATGCATCTGGGATAACATGGAGAAACTTAGGTTGAAGAGGTTTAGGTGGGATTGGTTATGTGTGCTTAACACAGATATTATCAGGAACTATATAGCTAGTGTTCTTGGTTTGAAAAATATAGTCAGAACCTGATCTGCAATGATTGGGGGAGGATGGTTGGGGGGGGCAGTGGGTACACAGGTAAAGTAAAAGTAGAATATATCCACATCAGGACTTCCCCAAGGCCAAGTTCTTGGCACTCTTCGTTTGACCATTTTAGTGAATATCATGGTCAATAACTGCAGCTACACTAATTTAATTCCGTATACTATTGACTGCACTGTCTCCTTTAGTGCCTCTTGTCAATGAAATTAATACTAATCTGCAAAAAGACCTTTGATAATATTGAGATTTGGTGAAATCATTTAGGATTATCATTAAATACAGTATAGATGGGCTGCTCAGTATAAGATTACTTGTGTAACGTTTGCTCAAGCTTTATTGCCTGAGGGAGTAGCTGTTCATTTGCCATTGCTCACTCTTTATAAGAATGATGTGTTGTTTCTCAGATTGTATTGTTTGATATGTGCTCTCCAAAACCACAGCCTCCCAAAGAAAAAGCAAGACAGTTATTTTACTGATCACGCTTTGTTTGGGATGCAATGACCTCATAGTGAGAATAATAAACAAAGGGTGTGGGCAGGGTGAAACCCCACTATAGAGCATGCCAGGTCCTTGTCCCCTGCAAAAACCCAATTGTGCTGATTACTGTGTGGTGTATTTCTTTCCAAGTGTGTAGGCCTGAGAACAAATCTTGAGAGTATATGTGTGGAGATGGTGTCACTTACAAACAAGGATTACTGGGGAATTGTATTCTGAGTAAAGCACTTCTGGGGACTCGTAGATTTAGTATTGCCAGCATTATAATGCCTTTGCTGAAAATGGGTTTTACCCAACTAGAATTTTCCATTCAAGAATCATAAGGAAATAAAGGCATAGTAAGTTAGCATGACCACCACCCACACACACACACACACACACTACATGCATACTGGGTTAGTGTGTATCACACCCTAATACATAAGTATTAAGTTAGTACTACAGTCTACCACATGGATGTTGTCTTAGTGAGCATGACACTGCAACATATGAATGTTCATTTGCTGAATATGACATCCTACAACATCGATATAGGGGTAGCGAGTATGACACCCTTGCCACATGAATGTTGGGTTAATTAGCAAGACATCCATCATAAGAATATTCAGTTAGTATGACACATTTCCATATGGATGTTGAGTTAGGGTGACACAGTCAGAAACAGTAATTAATCAAGCACTGATGGGTTTGTAACTTTATTACAACTCTACCAAAGAACAGAAAAGCAAACCAGTTCTACCCAAAAGTTTACTCAGAAAAAGCAGACTGATTTCACACCAATGCTTCCTTCCTCAGTGAATTCTGCTTATAATGATGCCCATCTGTCTGAAGGACCTTTGAGGTGGAAACTGGACTGTTTTCCTGTGGAGGAGCTATAATAAAGTTTTTGTTATTTTTATTACCACACATCAGTGATGGATTAATTAATGTGTTTCATATGACTTTCTGTTCTTTGTACAGTGCAGTGCTATAGCTGGCAGCCTTGTGTTTTTTTATTTGTGGTCACTGTGGCATAGTACCTCATGAATGTTGGGCTAGTATCACACCATACCATATGGATGTTGAGTTAGTGTGACAGAGTATCACATGGATGTTGGATCAGTGTGACACTGTAAGACATGGATATTGGGTTATTAGTACATAGTATTACATGGATGTTGACTTAATGTAATACAGTACCACATGGATGTTGGATCAGTGTGACACAGTAAAACATGGATATTGGGTTATTAGTACACAGTATTACATGGATGTTGACTTAATGTAAAACAGTACCACATGGATGTTGGATCAGTGTGACATAGTAACACATGGATATTGGGTGATTAGTACATAGTATTACATGGATGTTGACTTAATGTAACACAGTACTACATGGATGGTGGATCAGTGTGACACAGTAAGACATGGATAATGGATTATTACTACATAGTATTACATGGATGTTGACTTAATGTAACACAGTACCACATGGATGTTGGATCAGTGTGACACAGTAAGACATGGATATTGAGTTATTAGTACATAGTATTACATGGATGTTGACAATGTAACACAGTACCACATGGATGTTGGATCAGTGAGATGCTGTAAGACATGGATATTGGGCTATTAGTACATAGTATTACATGGATGTTGACTTAATGTAACACAGCACCACATAGATTTTGGCTTAGTCAACATATTATCATGACAGATAAGCAAGACACAAATGTGGGAAATGCTTGTTTCAGAAACAACCCACTGGTGGCAGACAAGCACAGGTACATGGAACATGTAACATGGCCAGCATGCAGCTGAACACAACCTAGACTATTACGGCAGCACAGCACACACAACTGATGATGCATACTGGAGTAATAGAGTCTGATAACATTTAACTGAACTGTAATAAGACAAGGCATAAGGGTCTGTATCACTTCAGCAAAGTAAAAGTTCAGCGAATGGCATTTCATTGGAAATGTCGTTCATCAAAATCCACTGTTGTGGTGGGGCAGTGGCTCCCACATCTCCTGCTAATTATATATACCAACTCTGAGATCACACTACATTGGGGAAAGGGCAATTTTCCCAGTCCTCACTGTATTGCAATGTCAGTATGAGCAGTTTGACAAATGGCATGTTCAATGTAAGTGAACTGAAAATGCTGTTCACTGAACTGAATTGTCGTGGAAGTGATATAGACCCAGTCATAGATTTGTTGACTACAGCATAGAACACAGCGACTTTGGAACCATGAGTTAGGTGTCTGTCATTACAAATAGTAGGTATGGGAGGTAATCATCATGCCAGATGATCTTGAGCAGCTTCTACAGCTTGGAGAACAATAGGATACCCCATTCTTGTGTCCACTATTAAAGCTTTTTTTGAACACTTTAGTGCTTGTGCTCAAAGTTTGTGCACCCTCTGGACCACATCAAGAACCAAGTGTCATGGGTTTCAGGCCCCTGTATCCTCAAGATCTGTAAGTTTTGGCTTCCCTCTGAATAGGGGGTGACATCTGTAATAAAACACATTATGTTAAAAGGTTGCAAAGTAAACTTGGATATATATTTGCCTGCACTTCTGCTGCAATGAAGTAGCAGTTAGAACATACTTAAAAGGGGACAAGCGGGAGGGTGGGAATAATGCATACACCGCAAAAGGTCTATTAAAAATCTAATAATGTATGCAGTGCTCTGCAGTGAGTGGAACACTCAAGTAGAATGTAAACAGTATCTTCAAAGGCAAAAGGTTGTAAAACTAGTTTTGATAGGTAGGTATGCACCAGGGGAAGATGCTTTGCAGAACACAAGTGCAAATGGATGCTCTTTTTCTGGTGTGAAAAGACAGCCTCGGGTGCTTATTAAAGGTACTTAATGATGAGCAGGTGGCCACAGTACAAATTTTCAATTTGACTACATTCTGAAACAAACATTAGAAGTATCACTTCCATAGAAGTGGAATGTCCCTGCATTGCATTGGCTAATGGACAATTAGCCTTCTACTAATAGATGGGAGATGGTGCAGTCGCCACTCTAGAGGAACAATGCATTCATGGAGCTGTGATCACTTCTCTCCTTGAAGCAAAGGAGATGAGCAAGTCATCCATCTTCCTATGTCCATGGTCTCTAAAGAGGTAAAACCATCACTGATAGTTCACCTGCTGGATCCAGGAAAACCAGTACCCACTATTTCCATCTCCTACAAAGAAAACCAAGAGATGAACAACAGCTACGAAGGTACTTCTGAGAGAAAATAATGGGGAATTCAAAAATATTAATAAATACATAAATAAATTCATCCTAAGAGCTGCATGGCCTTTGTGAAGAATGAAACAGATCTCTGTAAATCTGAACGTTTGAAACTTAAGATATCCTCTGAACAGAAGTAACAGCAACTATGTGTATATTCAGATCCACTGAATCAGGCATTTCAAAGGAAAGTGACACATTCATTATGAAGCCATTCAAATCTCAAAAATGAGATGGATTTTTCACTTTGTGCCAGAGATAAAAGTTCACCTTCAAAAATATTCTATGATGACAGATGCATGCCCCTTGCTGGTAGAATAATTCAGTTTTTAATGTATTCATTTGTTCACCAGGTAAGTGAATTGGTCTGTCTCAGTGCCTTTCCATTCACAAGCCAGACAACAGTAGTAAAGTGGTAAATACATTAATGTGCACAGTTTATTTAGAATATCCAGTCAGCCAGCAGGTTTTTGGGAGGCAAGAGAAAAATGGAGTACCCAAAGCATTATTCATTACCACTAATAAAATAAAAGTTACTCTGCAAAGTATTGTGTGTTTGTAGTCAAACTATGTAATCATTGAGTTTACAAAAAACAAATCAATAAATAAATTATTTGACAAGGGTTCAACCCCCTTACCTCCATGTGGAGGGCTACATTTTATCTCGCAGCCTCAAGTATAAAGAATCAGGGACAAAGCCACTGAAAATAAGGCACATCTGGCTTAAATCTAGGACACTTGATTAGCATAAATTATGCATATTCGTGAATACAGTCTTTCATGAGAGGGACAAAACTCAGATCTATCCAATCATTTAGCAATAAAGATGAGTATTCTTTCTAATGAACTTGCCAGCATTATAGTTTTAACATTCTGCTCTCTATACAAATATGCAGTGTTTAATTTTTAATGCTTATGTGTCTTCTTCTTCTTTCGGCTTTTCCCAGCTGGGGGTCGCCACAGCGGATCACCTGTCCACTCATGATTGGCAGTGGAGTTTTAAGGGGTCAAGTTGCCACGGAAGGCACACACATTCATGCACTCACGCCTATGGCCAAATTAGAGTGTCCAATCCACCTACAACATGTCTTTGGGATGTGGGAGGAAACCGGAGCACCCGGAGGAAACCCACGCGACCACAAGGAGGACATGCAGACTCCGCACAGAAGGCACTCCAGCCGAGGATTGAATCGGAGAACCTCTAAAATCACTACGGTACAACATTCATCAACCAAGACTCTATAAAATATTGGTTTATGCAGTATTCATAATGTATATTTCATATTATTAAACTGTATTTAATGTTGCATTCTTGACTAATAAAACTAATAAAACAAATAAAACAAATTAATACAAATAAGTATGTGCATTGACCGGATTGTGGCTGATAAGGGTCAGTAGACCATCCCACCCTCCCACATATCTCTCAACTGCTATGATTTAGGCATAGCACTATCATTTTCACCATCAGAGTTAACCTTGCTCCTCTTAGATTTATAATGTTCTTCTTAAAGTCAGACCTGCTTATGAGAACATACTTTATGAAATACTGAAATTAAGCCTATACAAATATTCATTACTACTAACTATATAGTACCACCTATTGTGAAAAATACATAGGTGCTCCTCATTCTAACCCTGTGCTATGATTTGTAAAAGCCAGTGCTATGATGTTAAATGCTTGGAAATTAAAAGATATGTCAACCCAGTCAACAAACAGAAAACAATAAATAACTGTCATGTATATGTGTTTATCACTAGGTCTTTGGGACCAAGTAGGTATATTGATTCCAACAAAAGACAACCTAACAAGCAGCCATTATAACAACAAGAGGGAAGCATCTGTAAAATCTGAGCAAGTTGGTATAGACATTTGTAACACCAAACTATGAACAATCATCAACACCACCTTTGTGCCAAAACAGCTACAGGGAACATAATCTTAATAACTGTGCACTACTTAAATCACATATAATAAACAGATTCACAGTGTCTGCAGTGCAGAGTCAGCATATAGGTCATAATCACCTTGCCAATTCTCATCCTCAGTGGGTACCTCCTGCCTCCAAGAGGGCAAAACAAGTCTAGTGTGCGATTAATTCACACGCCCCAATCTAATCATCAAAGGCTGCTTGAAGGAAGTGAGGATATCACTCTGTGTTATATATAAGAGAAGATTATTCTAGAAATGGAGTAGGGCTGAGTAATAAATTTGTCCCCCCCAACAAGTCTTTAGTTTGAATGTTTCTGGAACCATTTGCTTTCTAGAGGTATTGGACATCAGGGTGGTTTGGGTCCTTTATTTTTTCCAGCATTTAATGCTAAACATAAAACATTGCCCAGGAGTGGATAGGGATAAATCTTAAATCCTGTGATGGTAGCTAAAGGTTGTTAGTCTGGTGACCTTTTTAGTAGCAGACCTTTCTAGCTGCATGATGTTTTTGGATAGATAAGTACTTAAATGGGCATTTTATTCAATAATTGGTCTGTTCATGGCTTAATGTAGAGGATGATAACTTCTTTTGACCCGGACAAGATAACTTTAGTTATTAATTAGGCTAGATAGAAGGATTTCCTGACTAACCTGATTTCCCTAATTTTTTTTCTTTTGTTGTCCCTGATTCTGTTGAAATTTATCCCTGATTGGTTGAGAGGTATGTGTTGCTACATGAAGGTCAAAGGAGAGGGTATTGTCTGTGAGGGAGTTGCCATCTCTGACAACCATATCTGCCTGGAATGGGGTGGTGTCTATACTGTAAGCTGCTGCTGTGATTACTTGGTTTAGGCTATTTATTACAGGAACAGCAAGAAAGTTGTAGATGAAAAGCAGCAGAGGCTGTATAGGACAGGTGAGAATTGCTTTTTATTTTCCCATTTTATCATTTTCTCCTTAGGTCATAATTTTTTAGCTTTATCAAACATACATAGGTAACTATGGTGATTTTATTTTTCCTCCACAAAGCTGCTTTCAGTTTTCCTGTCATTTGAGACAGTTTTTTTTTTAAATAAAACAGTGAGAAAATGACTGAATGTCATAGAACAAACCTAACATTGTAACATGACTCGAGATCACTGCATGTAGTAATTTGACTAATGCTTAATGGTCACTGCTATTATGTATATGACATATTAAATGTATGGCTACCTATGCGTATATTTTATAATCCAAACCACATTCCTAAGGCTTAAATAAGAGAAAAGGCCATGAGCTACTCCTTTATAATGCCATTAACTCATATAAACTATATTTGTAAATGCGTTATTTTGGGATAAGTCGCCATGCTCCCCATTTCCTGTCTGATCATTTGAATTCCTTGACTGCCAAGTACATATTTGTACCTGAGGATCCCTAACACTACATGGGTAAGGGCAGACTCACAGATTCATACTATAAGCAGTAATTCAGTAATGATGACAATAGCAGTGGACTGCTTCCATTCATTGAAATGAATAAGACTAGTCTGTGGTAGCCCTGTATGGAATGCTGTAAAATTTGTACGTTTCTGACACATTGGTACTTCCAGTCTGTTATTTTGTTATAAAATAAGTTGGTATCTCTGCAAATCTAACACCGATGCTCATATCAGAGGCATCAGGAAATTACCTGTTGCTGTCATATGAGCTGTAGCCTCTACTGTTCATTCCCCATCATCAGGATGACAGTAATCTGTAGGGTAGTCTTCATACAGGCAGTCATAGGGTGTCTCTGTTTTTCATCTTAACCCCACCTCTGGTAGCTGAGGTAATCCTAGTGGCCTGTATATTCCTACTGTGATGAACTCCCAGCTGAGTTGTTGATCAGAAGAAAGCCTGAAACTGGTATTAAAAACAATAACCTAGTTTCCTATCTCGTGCTGTGAAATGAATGCTGTGCATGAAAGCTGGTTTAGTGTTATGCTACTTACATCACATTGCTGTCAATGAGTGGGATTCATGTTTCTATGGAAATCTAATGCAAATAAAAGATTTTAAAGCACCAGTACCAATCACTGTGAAAAAGTATATGCCTTGCATTAAATCAAGACTTGGTTATGCAACATTATGTGATCACTACAGCTGCTTTTATGCTATAAAATTAAGTAACAGGAAGAGAATACAGAAAACAAGCCATATCACATGCTAAAGGTTTTGTTAGCATTTTGGATTTCAAGTAGTCTTGTCACAAAAATGCAGTACTTATTGGATTGTTGTGGGGGCAGAGAGATATGGAAACATACAACCCCAAGTTCCAATCTGAATGGTCCTGGGTGGAGGAGATCAACATCCTGACTTCTTTGTTAGGAGTGGCCTGTCCCTCTTTCCTCATGGTTTCCATATATTGGTCAGAATATTTTCCACCCCCATAGTACCTTTTTCAGGGAAGGTCTGTGTCCTCAAATTACCTACAAAGATAATAAAAATCAGAACTGTTTAAGAGTGGTACTGCTCAATATTAGAAGCCTAAACAAGAAGCTGTACTCCTTACATAGATGACTAACTCCTGAAAATGTTAATATCTGCATAGTTACTGAAATATGAATTCAGAACAGCAATAGGACCACCAAGGGGCATAGTTTCAATGTTTACCACTCTTTCAGATCCAATAGCAAAAACTGATGGTATTATTGGAGGGGGCATGTTTGTATTCTTACAAAGCCATCTCACTTCTAGACTCCTAAGCTGGGACAATGACTGTGAACTTCTCCATATCCTTGTCATTTTAAATATAAACACATAGAATATCATAGCTAGCTACTGTGAAGGGTCTATGTCACCTGCAGTCCATGAGACATATTTAAGCAAACTGACAATCCTCCCTATGGAGCCTAACACTACTCTCCTCTTCTAAGAGAAATCACAAAGACATCTTCAGCTATGTCAGAAACCTTAGAGGTAATGCTCAGCAATGCTCAGATCTAACACGCAGCAACACTTACTCATCTTCTGAGAATAGAACCAACACATTAATGAACAAATTCAACTCTAACTTTATTCTCCTATTATCCGTTTACTTTCCACATCTAATTAACTTACCCACACCACCCTCGTCTGATCACCTTTGAGCAAGTCGTAAATGCTCTGTCCAAGGTTAAAAAGGCTCACTCCATGGGTTCCAATAATGTGCAAGGCTGCCTTCTTTTCAGCACTAGACACTGTCTGGTAGACTCTCTGCTAAGCTTATTTATCCTCAGCATCTCCACTGGATTTTTGCCAGAGGAATGGAAAACTGTGGTGGCCATCCTTAAGGAGGGATCCTCTACTGATACAAGAAGCTATAGGCTTATAAGCTTCTCCAGACTTAGCTGCAAATCAAAAGGGCACATTATTATTGAACTTACTAACAAGAATATAGGCAGTCTACAAGCCCTGGATCCAAGCTAGTTTGAGTTTATGAAGGCAGATCCTGCTTCTTGAACCAGATAGGCTTCTTCTAACATGTTACCAATGCATAAGATTGGGTAAATTGGTTCACACTTACTACCTTCATGACTAAAACCTTTAATACCACCCTTCATTCTGGCATTACTGATCAGTTAATCAAACTAAATGTAAACACGTATGTCACCTGCTGGATAGCAAACAGACTAACTGTCAGAAGCAAATCTATTTGTGTGGAAGGTAATCTGTCTTTGAAAAGTGTTACTGACTGTGTCTCCCAGGGATTAGTCCTAGCACTACTTCTCTTTGGTATTTACTTCTTTGATGTCAAACTAACATAAAGGGCTTGTGGCTAACTAAGTTTACAGATGACTGCATGTCTCCCTATTGAAATGTACTGACAAGATGAAAAAAAAGACTGGAAACTCAGGAGATGTGCAAATCTCAAAAATCACTCTTCCCCTCTAGACTTCTTTTGCAGGGAGAAGACACCTGCACCCCCATGTGGGGGTCAATCCTTTCACACCCCCTAAATGTATACATAGCAACTCTGAGATTGTCATACCTTGGAGAAAAGGGAATATTCAGATAAATGGTAGCTCAGACTCAGTATATAAGTCCAGTCATTCAGACATTCATTCTCTGTATTTCAGGACTCACTCTAGCAGGTCCCAACACTTCAAATGATTAGTAGACTGCATACCTGGAGTTGTCATTAACTCCCCATCTGTCTGCCAGATCAGGAGAGACTAACACACACCAGTAAGTGGTCCCTGGACCATGGCCTTAAACTAAATGCCAAGAAATGCAGCTCTGTGTCCTTTGACAAATCTTAGCACCCATGTACCTACCACCTAGGTGACATTACTTTGAAAGCTGACTTATCAATTAGTGACATGGATGCTTTCCTTGATGATGAACCATTATTTGATTAACATTGTATCCACTGTTGTTAGGAAACCCTTTTACCTAGCCATACTTTAGGGATATTTCTTCCAAATCTAAGGATGGTATCAGCTCTCTCAACTCCCTCATCAGGCCCATAATAGAGTATAATGACTTTTTGTTATGTAGTTGTCTAAGCAAATAACTCAGCTTGAGAGACTGCAACATTTCCTCATTAAGATAATCAAGGGTGTGTCTTCCTTGAGATACCCAAACTACTTTAAAATGCTTTCTCTCTCTTCTGTTTCCTACAGACTCTTGAGTATTGACCTTTGATTTGTATGCAGGGCTTTCTGCACATCTGCAAAACTAATAACACCCAAAACATCTGCTCCAGAAATTTTAACTTCCACTCAAACATAAATAAGACCTCCTGATGAAATGGATATATCCAAGAGAATCACTCTTTTAGCAAATTGTCATCCTTTGGATATAAAGCAAAGTAGCTTCCTGATCCTCTTTAAGCATAAGCTGGATGAATGAATGGGCACTCATAAATATTCCCTGGGGTCTATTCCCTCAAGCCCTCATTGAAAGGGATTGAAATTAGATATAAATTCTCAATGGGCACCTACAATTTGGGATATATAATGGCTAGGCTACTAATGGTCTCCTAGTATTAATCTATGAATGTTTGAACCTTCAACGTAAAGAGAAGCACCTTCACTCCCCAACTTCTGTGATCTCAAAACAATGCAGCCTCAATGTGTGACTATAATTACTTTAACTACACTGATGCATTTAATCAAGTCTCAGTGATATCAGTCAATCAAACTTTATGACCCCTCTCATAAAAAAAAAAACACAAACAGGGACATCACATACAAACCATACAGATAGTACCCAGAAGTCATGATTGAACCTGTAAAACTAGACTAAAATCTAGGTCAAAAATATGCCCAAGATAGGTCAGATAAACCTGAATATTCATAGGCTGAGGAAAAAATGATATCTCTTGGCTTGGATAGATAATCTGTTCTGCTTATCATTGTAGGTGTCACATCTGGAAGACTTAAGAGCTGCCTCCAAGATCTTCAAGATCTCCATGAGAAGATCTAGTCATTGAAAACCCATACAATGATGTGGAAAAAGTCATTCTTCCACAAATATGAACCCTAATGCACGAAGCATAACCATACTATAGAATTCTAGAAATCAAAACAGCCAGGCACTTCTGGGACATAAAGATATAATCAGATCAGGTTGACCTTCTGATGTGGAATTTCAGAATCTCAGCAACAGGTAAGAGAATAAAAGAAATATGGAAATGTATACAGGAACTACCCTCACTATCCACCTACCCCTCATGACTCATCCCTCCTCCACAGATTATACCTTCCTCTTTTACTATTCTCTGTTCTACTCCATCCTTGGTAAAACCACTGAAATTATATATATCACAGTCAGCATCAGTGTGTTATCTCACATTGTGTATGTTTATCTTACAACATCTGTGATGCCTATCGTTTCACATTTTGCAACCCACTTACAATGTCTTTGTAAAAATCTACTATGATTCTTATTTGATCCTGTAGTAACCCGAGGGTGAACCTGAAAAAGATGCATTTGGATCAGTGTTCTATCCTGGTTAACAAAGAAGAAAAAATGGCTAAATAAAGAAAGAAAATGTTCCATCTCCCTTGATTTGTTCAAATTGCATACTACCACTGACTTTCTGATCTCCCTAGAAGAGTTCTGGACTTCAGCAGCACTCATAGTGACAGGAGAACTGGGTTGGTGGTTGGAAAAAATGGTTAAGATTGGGGGTTGATATAATGGTGAAGGTTTGTACCTCACAGACACAAGGTACAGAGTTTGATTCTCTCCTTTGAAAGGGAAATTCGCTAGGCCAACAAAGGCAGCTAGCCCAGTACTTACTTATGACCCCATAAGAAACATTCCCAGACCTAGAAGGTTGATACAGCGACACTTTCTTGAACAAACTCCAGTGTCTCAAGATTCAGAGCCGTCTAAACTAAGCCCTTACCCCTCCAGAGATCTATTCCACATGACTGTATTAGGAAAGAAAAGGGAAGAAAAAAGTAAAACAGATGTAGAGGGCTGGTCCCTGAGCTACTGGGTCCTCTCTGATGAAGCACAAGATTGGCTCTGGGCAGAGTCCACTGAAAAAGGGACGTGGTGTACCAAGAGCAAGAGAGACTTCTCCAGCTGATGTTAACCCCTCCCCTGAGACTGTAACAAAAGGAACATTCAAGGCTAATCTAACTCCAGACCATTCTGCGCAAGACTTCCGTGACTATTCAGAAGAAACATTAAGAAGCTCTTCTACTGTAAGTCATATATTATCCAGAACCAGTGATGTGGTAAAGACTGTGGGATGGAGGCAATACAGAAGGGTAGAATTTCATATGAAAAATGCAGTCCACACACTTCACAGTGAAGGAATTCCTTGTCTTGTTCTCCAGTACTGAAAAATCAACAGGACTCTACCATACCTCTCAACTGTACAGATTTTTGCAGAATGTCCAGATTTTTGCTTAATATTTTTGGTCTGTTTTTCATAAAATTGTGGTAGTTCTGGCAAATTAGTGGCAAATCATTAAAGACTGAAGCTAGGAAATAATGACAGACATTTGAGTTTCAGACTTCATACCCTTCAGAAAATTCAAAATGTTTGTAAGAGCAATATTTAAAAATTGTCCCTATTTTTGGTCTTTGTCCCAGTTTTATTTATGGCTTTGTCCTGATTTCTTGCTCTAAGAGGTTGAGAGGTATGACTTTATCACATCTATTAATGCTAACTGAAAGCCCTGCAGGATATGCACGAAGAAGGCTAAAATATGGCCATGTAAATTTCTCATAATTGTTGTAATAACTGCTGTAATAACTGAAAACAGCTCAGATATACAATCACTGAGAATCTCCCCAGCTTCTTACAAATGAGAAGCAGGTTGGTCCATGTTACCATGGTTACAAGGTTTTTGAGCACCCTATGTAAAGAGGTACTGGAACAAAACTGAGAGTCTCCTGTGATGGAGGGTAGGACATGATAGGAAGTGGCCTGAAGAAGTCTAGAACATATCTCATTTGTATGATAAATAGGACATACTTATCCTTGAATATAATGTTCCTGCCTCCAGCAGACCCAGCAAAGAAACCAGTGAACAGAATATACCAAAGAATTGTAGAACACCGACTGTGTAAAAACAAAATTATTCTGAAGAAGTTTGCCATTAGTAGCAGACGAAAAGCGTTTAAATTAAATTTAATTCTTTTTGGACTAATCCTTTGCAGCACTGCATTTATTGTCTTGAAGCTGTTTGGTTCGATTCAAGCACTATATTTGTGTTTTAACAGTTTGGGAAGTACTCCGAGGCTTACAATGAACAGAATATGACTGCATCCAAAACTGTTGATGGCCTAAATGAGTTAAAGGATTCTTAGAAAACTTCAAAGTGGTCAATAAGAGTATGGCAGTACAAGCTGTCTGACCTCCTCTGGTACCTGAAGATCTATACCACTGAGTGAGTTTGGATACAGAAAAATGGTAGAATTAAGTAAAATGTTCACATTTTTAGTGTCTTGCCTCTCTTCTGGCGTATTTTGTAATTTGTTGTAAGGACTCTTTTAAAAAGAGCATTACCCTTCAAAGATGTATACAAATAGCTTAGTGCAGCATTTCATGAATGTGTATAACATTGGAAAGTGCCAGAGGCTACAATCCTGGCTAAAGTATCTGAAGCATCAGAGATGCAATGGGCTACATGGAAGTCCACAAAACTGCAGTACAATCTGCTTTCTTCTCAATCCCTTGGACTTCCAAGACCTGTTCCATAACATAGGATTGGAAATGAGACAGGTTAAATTTATTATTTTATTTATTTTATTTTACATTTGTTAACCGGGATGGTCTGACTGGATACATGTCCTTTTTCAGCGGAGGCCCGGGGAGAAAAGCTCCAACAGAGTTACATTGATAATTAGGTACAGTAAATGAGCTGAAAGAACTTAACAAAAACATAGGCTATTTACATACAAGTACAAGACTGCCATTACTATTTCTGAGATTACTACAAATGTAACATTAATAACATATTAGCAAAGACGGTAGGCAGTATAATGACATAGAGTTAGACAGGATACATATTTCTTTATCACAGTATACAAAGTACTTATCATCTTAGCTAGTTGTTTATGTTTTAGTTAATGGCACAGAGCTAGTCTGGGTTTGAGCAAGGACATAGCCAGTGTGACTTGAAGTGGAGTTTTAGACTATTTTGAATTGACTTAGAGAAGTTGCAAGCGTGATGTTATTTGGGAGAGAGTTCCATATTTTACCAGTGGTGTTGGCAAATAGCGGGTCACCACCTAGGTTGAGAGATTTAGTTGTTTGGACAAGGAGTCTGTTTGCTGAGTGAAGGCAGCTTAGATTGGAGTAGGGAGTCATTAAGTTTTTTAGTGCTGGGGTATTCTCAGGTTGTTTAGGGATTTTGAAGGCCTCTATGAGTTGGGACTGGTGAAGAAGGTGTAGAATTCTATCCATCCAAGCTTTTCAGGTTAGTACAGTGGTGTGTTCTGTAGGGTAGGCCTGTAGAACCTGGCAATGTGATTATAGCAAGATGAGAGCTTGGCCAGATCAGATTTGTTAAGGTGAGTGAGGACAGGAGAGGCATATAGTAGGGTAGAGAGAAGGTGTGAATGGGCTGTGGCTGCCCTGGCATTCGGGGTAAGGAAGGCTTTAATTCTATATAGGGTCCCAAGTTTCTTGTTGACTGACTTAATGGCTTGGTTGATATGTATATCAAATCTGAGTTTATTGTCAATGTTTACTCCTAATAGCTTTGTATAGGTGTTTGGGGAGATGATGGTCCCATTATTGGATTTTATAGTGAAGTTTTCAGTCAGAGATCTATTGGTTGGGTAGAGAAGTAACTTGGTTTTGTTTGGATTTAAGATCAGGAGATGGTTGGCAAGCCAGTTTTTGACTTTGGTGAAGCTATGTTGGGTGGTAGTTAGTAGATTTGCAAGAGAGACAATGGAACATATTATAGTCGAGTCATCTGCATATTGAATGCAGGTGGCTTCAGGGATGACTGTTTGGATGTCGTTTATGAAGACTGAAAAGAGGAGAGGTCCTAATATGGAACCTTGAGGAACTCCTATGCTATTTGGTAGTAGGCAGGAGAGCTTGTTTTGCCACATTACTGCTTGTTGTCTCCCAGTGAGGTAAGCTTGAAACCAGTCAAGAGCTGGAGTATCTAGAAACAGGGTTTTTAAAGTATATAGAAGTAACTGATGGTTTACCATATCGAAGGCTTCGATAGGTCCAGGAAGAGGCGGAGGATATTTTTTATTATTCGGTTAAGATTAATGTTTTCAGTAAAGAAGAGGAGGGCAGTGGTTGTACTATGATGGGGTCTGAATCCATGTTGAGAGTCTGTGAGTAGTTTATTTTGGGTTAGATAGAGC